>NW_024037891.1:0-139966 GCF_016077235.1 Cyprinodon tularosa
CTTCAGCTTTTATCTATTTTTATTCTAGTGAGGGCCCGGGGGGCGCGCTGAACCCATTCTGACACTTTTTAAAGTTCTTATAAAAAGGGGGGGGACACGCTGGCAGTTTTCCTTTTTTATTCAGAAACCCCGGGGCGGCAGCCGGCTGTTTTTTCTAATTTTTGTTTTGGGGGCAGGGCCCCTCGGATCAGCTTCTGATCTCTTCTATAGTTCGTGAGGAAAGGCAGCCTGGATCAGCTGTCGATCACTTTTTTAGTTCAGTAGGAGCAGGCAGCAGCGTTGGCAGCGTTTTCCTTTTTATTTTGGGAGACAGCCGGGCTGGGTCAGCTTCGATTCTACTTTCTATAGTTCTAGGTGAGGAGCCCGGGCCAGGGGGAAGCTTTGGGTCAGCTGTTCCCGATCTACTTTCTATAGTTCTAGTGACGAAGCAGCAGAGCCCTCTGGATCAGCTCATTGGGGACTACTTTCTATAGTTCTATGAGGACGCAGGGCAGCAGCTCTTTGGGTCAGCTGTCTGTCTACTTTCTATAGTTCTAGTGAGGAAGCAGCAGCGTCTGGATCAGCTGTCGACTACTTTTCTATATTTCTAGTGAGGACGCAGGCACAAGCGCTGGAATCAGCTCTGATCTACTTTCTATAGTTCTAGTGAGGAAGCAGCAGCGTCTGGATACCCCGTTACTTTTGACTGGCCGGGGAACTTATTTCTATAGTTCTAGTGAGGACGCAGGCAGCAGCGTCTTGGATCAGCTGTCTGATCTACTTTCTATAGTTCTAGTGAGGACGCAGGCAGCAGCCTGGATCATCTGTCTGATCTACTTTCTATAGTTCTATGGGAGCCAAACACAGCGTCTGTATCAAACTGTCTGATCTACTTTTATATTCTAGTGAGGACGCAGCAGCGCTTGGGTCCCCGCTGTCTGATCTACTTTCTATAGTTCTAGTGAGGACGCAGGCAGCAGCGTCTGGATCAGCTGTCTGATCTACTTTCTATAGTTCTAGTGAGGACGCAGGCAGCAGCATTTGGATCAGCTGTAGCTGTCTGATCTACTTTCTATAGTTCTAGTGAGGATGCAGGCAGCAGCATCTGGATCAGCTGTAGCTGTCTGATCTACTTTCTATAGTTCTAGTGAGGACGCAGGCAGCATCTGGATCAGCTGTCTGATCTACTTTCTATAGTTCTAGTGAGGACGCAGGCAGCAGCATCTGGATCAGCTGTCTGATCTACTTTCTATAGTTCTAGTGAGGATGCAGGCAGCAGCATCTGGATCAGCTGTAGCTGTCTGATCTACTTTCTATAGTTCTAGTGAGGACGCAGGCAGCATCTGGATCAGCTGTCTGATCTACTTTCTATAGTTCTAGTGAGGACGCAGGCAGCAGCATTTGGATCAGCTGTAGCTGTCTGATCTACTTTCTATAGTTCTAGTGAGGATGCAGGCAGCAGCATCTGGATCAGCTGCAGCTGTCTGATCTACTTTCTATAGTTCTAGTGAGGATGCAGGCAGCAGCATCTGGATCAGCTGTAGCTGTCTGATCTACTTTCTATAGTTCTAGTGAGGACGCAGGCAGCATCTGGATCAGCTGTCTGATCTACTTTCTATAGTTCTAGTGAGGACGCAGGCAGCAGCATTTGGATCAGCTGTAGCTGTCTGATCTACTTTCTATAGTTCTAGTGAGGACGCAGGCAGCATCTGGATCAGCTGTCTGATCTACTTTCTATAGTTCTAGTGAGGACGCAGGCAGCAGCGTCTGGATCAGCTGTCTGATCTACTTTCTATAGTTCTAGTGAGGACGCAGGCAGCAGCGTCTGGATCAGCTGTCTGATCTACTTTCTATAGTTCTAGTGAGGACGCAGGCAGCAGCATCTGGATCAGCTGTCTGATCTACTTTCTATAGTTCTAGTGAGGACGCAGGCAGCAGCATCTGGATCAGCTGTCTGATCTACTTTCTATAGTTCTAGTGAGGACGCAGGCAGCAGCGTCTGGATCAGCTGCAGCTGTCTGATCTACTTTCTATAGTTCTAGTGAGGACGCAGGCAGCAGCATCTGGATCAGCTGTCTGATCTACTTTCTATAGTTCTAGTGAGGACGCAGGCAGCAGCGTCTGGATCAGCTGTCTGATCTACTTTCTATAGTTCTAGTGAGGACGCAGGCAGCAGCATCTGGATCAGCTCTAGCTGTCTGATCTACTTTCTATAGTTCTACTGAGGGCGCAGCCAGCAGCGTCTGGATCAGCTGTCTGATCTACTTTCTATAGTTCTAGTGAGGACGCAGCCAGCAGCGTCTGGATCAGCTGTCTGATCTACTTTCTATAGTTCTAGTGAGGACGCAGGCAGCAGCATCTGGATCAGCTGCAGCTGTCTGATCTACTTTCTATAGTTCTAGTGAGGACGCAGGCAGCAGCATCTGGATCAGCTGTCTGATCTACTTTCTATAGTTCTAGTGAGGACGCAGCCAGCAGCGTCTGGATCAGCTGTCTGATCTACTTTCTATAGTTCTAGTGAGGACGCAGGCAGCAGCATCTGGATCAGCTGCAGCTGTCTGATCTACTTTCTATAGTTCTAGTGAGGACGCAGGCAGCAGCGTCTGGATCAGCTGTCTGATCTACTTTCTATAGTTCTAGTTAGAATGCAGGCAACAGCGTCTGGATCAGCTGTCTGATCTACTTTCTATAGTTCTAGTGAGGATGCAGGCAGCATCTGGATCAGCTGTCTGATCTACTTTCTATAGTTCTAGTGAGGACGCAGGCAGCAGCGTCTGGATCAGCTGTCTGATCTACTTTCTATAGTTCTAGTGAGGACGCAGGCAGCAGCGTCTGGATCAGCTGTCTGATCTACTTTCTATAGTTCTAGTGAGGACGCAGGCAGCATCTGGATCAGCTGTCTGATCTACTTTCTATAGTTCTAGTGAGGATGCAGGCAGCAGCGTCTGGATCAGCTGTCTGATCTACTTTCTATAGTTCTAGTGAGGACGCAGGCAGCATCTGGATCAGCTGTCTGATCTACTTTCTATAGTTCTAGTGAGGACGCAGGCAGCAGTGTATGGATCAGCTGCAGTCTCTGATGAACTTTTAAGGCAAAACTACGAAGACACTGCTGCAGTGATCAATTATATGATCATTTCTATTATAGATAAATGCATTAAGAAAGTTTTCTAGATCTTGCTGGACATCAGTCCTTTATTCCTGGAGATGTTCTTCAGGTGATCACAGGCTAGCTCAGTAACTGCCTTTCTGAGCCTCTGATGGTTCAGGTCTGAGTCCATCATGATTTCAGCAATAATCAGTGGTTTCCAGCTGCAGCAGCTGAAGCTGGGTGCTAACTCAGGATCTCTGCTCCTTTGGTCCGAAGATTATTACCTCACTTTGGTTTTTATTCAGTTTTAGAAAATGATGGTTCATCCACATATTGATCTGTTCTCAGCATCTAACCAACGCTCTGATGGGTTAATGATCACCTGGTGACATAGGATGTAAAGCTGTCTGTCGTCTGCATAGTGATGCTAACTGATCTGGTTGTTTGCTATAATCTGAGCCAAGCATGTAGATGTTGAGAATGTAGCTGTTGAATAGGAGTGGCCCCAGAATGGAGCCTTGAGGGACCCCACATTTGATTTTCCTGGTCTCTGATTTAAAGTTCCCCATCAATAAAATCCAGTGATCAACTGTGGAAACACTGTTTAGCAGTTTCAACCTGTTCCCCATCATCTGAGGTAGAACCGATCAAATCTGATTGAATTTAAAGATCTGCAGCTTCAAATGAACAAACATATGTGTGAAAACTCTAGTGACTAAATATTTTAGTGCTTAAATAAAGTGAGACATAAATTGTGTTTTTGAATTTAAGCAAAACTTTGCACTTTCCTCTGTGTCAACAGAACAAGTTGGACAAACAATGAAGCTGGAAATAAGGTAAAAACAATGGCGTCCTTTTTCTGAAGCTATGACCTATAATCATCCCAGCTCAGATGTTTCTGTGGTTCTGTGTTAGCAGCAGCTGTCCCACACCGGGATGCGATGGCAAAGGTCACGTCAGCGGGAGATATTCACGGCACAGAAGGTAGGATTCATCACTTCCAGTCATGGTGAACAGGTAGTGTTTGCTCACATTAACTATTCACTCACTTTTTCCCAAAGGAAGCGGAAAAGAAGTGGCACCCGATAGGATTGATCATCAGCTTCATAAATGCGTTCAGATTCTATCTATAGTTGTTCTTCTTGTTCTCTGGGAACCTGATTGGAGAACCTAAATGCTTTTTGCAAAGGAAGAATAATAGTAAGAGGGCATGTTGAGAGTGATCTACAAAGATCCAGAGCGATGAATAACAGCTTATTCCAGTAAAGTCAGTAGTGGAGTGGTCCCTGGAGCAGTGGGGTTACTCACCCTCTTTTCGAATGCAGCCCAGAAACAATGAACGGTCAGAATCTCTGTGTCAGGATTTGGTTTAGGATAGTTAAGGACCCAAAAGCATAGGCAGGCAGGCAGAGGTGAATTTTAAGTAGATTTAATGATGAGTACTAAAACTCCAAAGTCCAAAACCACAGGCAACAGGAATCCAAAATCCAAAAGAAAACAAAGTCCAAAAACAAACAAGAAACCAGGAGTCCAAAAAACTAAAAGATAAAAAAAACAGGAAAACACAAGTTAAACGTTACCAAAAAACCTCTGAGTCATCAAGGGAAGAACTGTAACCAGGAGGAAGACTGATGAGGTTAGACAAGGACCCAGCGAAGAGGAACTGAACAGCACCAGTATTTATAGGAGACAGAAACAAAGAGAGGGCTAATGAGCAAACTGGGAGCAGGTGTGCACAGAGCAGGAGAGGAAAAGAGCTAGGGAAAAAGGAGAACACAAGAGGGCAGCAGAGGGCGACAAATAGAAACCAAGAAAACTGAAAATAACCAGAAAAACACAATAAAATAACAATTAAACCCTTTAAACTACAAAACAAGGAGTAAAGTAAAACTGGATACTTAAAAGAAAAACATAACAGAACCAGAAGTCTAACACTCTGTGTAGTTTAACCAATAATTCCTTTATTTCCTTAATGTCATCTAATTTCTTCTGTTTGATCTGAGGATGATGAAATAACTAAACGCTGCCCACAGACTAGTGACAGATAGTGATTTATGCTGAGTGATCTATTCCTGGTTGGAATAGGATGACACCTTAATAAAACGTCTCTTTGAACAGATGATTGGCAGCAGTTAGTGCCGCCACCATTAAAACGAACTGAATCAGGAGCAGTTTGATGGTTTTACTGGAAACACAGGCAGCCTGCATGGATAGAAAATACACATCAGGCAAACATGGCGTTCTGTTATTTATTAAACATTTATCTAAATAAAACATTTTAGATGTGAATTAACATCCTTGTTCATATTTCAGCTTAGATTTAAAAATAAAAATCAAAAGCATCTAAACCAATCAGAGAAGCTGGAAAGTTTATAAATTGCAATAAAGATTATTTTAGTGTAACTTTTTAGATATATATACATATATATAATATGATTATTGGACTTCATAATTCAAATTATTCAATTAAACAATATTTAACAAAAATGCATTATTAATAGTGATTTATTCTCCTAACCCAGTGCTGTTCAGCCCTGACATGTTATTAGCACCATTTCTGAGGTCCAACAGTAGAAACGGGGTAGCATCGCAAACATTAGCTGAACTGCTGGCTAATGCTAATTCATGAGGACGTTTGAAGTCTTTGTCATCCCTACAGTTAACCAATGTAATCAGTAGTACTAGCCAAGCAGAGTAGCGCAGGTGATGCATTCACTGTCCTAGAAAAAATTGTAAATTTGGTTCAGAGATTCTGGTTAGTAATGCGGATCATGGGGGATTTAGAAGTAGGTATACCTTGGTATACCTGCCATATACCCGTTGTATACCCTGGACTACACCACTCTGTAAAGCTGAACCTACTTCCTGTGCTAGAGTCCTTCATCAGCTCAAACATTCAGATAAGAACAGAGGCTTTTAGTTTCAAAATTATTATTTTAAAAGAAAAAAATCTCTTTTAGCACTGGTTCAATTCCAGATGTTCATGTATTTAAATCTGCAACACTGTGCTTTATGAAATCTGAAAGCTTTTATTTCCTAGAGGGTGTTTGCTCTAGTTTGAAAGTCCATCATAGCGGATCTTCTTTCAAATATAATTTACATTTGCAATGACAACAACAAATATCCAAATCCTGAAACCTTTAAAATCAACGTTGATGGAAAAATCAACTCAGCTGAATTTCCTTGAATAGAAAACCTTGTCTGGATGTTTTAAATGAACCGTGTAATAAAGCTCCTTTATATGAGAGATGACACTCCTATTACTATTGAAATAAACGGAGAGCATTTGCTGCCTTAAGAGGAAATATATTCAGATTTTCTTTTAAATCTTTCATAACTTTTATTTTACTGGTAAAGAATCCAACTTACTTGTTCTTAATTATTATAAACTGTATTATTGGTGAAAGGGACAAGTTCATCAACCAAATGGCTCTGAAGCTTCTTCTCTTTGCATATTTAGCATGTGGATGCAGAACGTTCCAGCTGTTTCTGTCCTCTGCTGAATCACTCAGAGCCTCTGAGAGCTGAAAGCTCTAAAATACGGAGATGGATGGTGGCAGGTTTGAATCAATGTCTGACCTTTTTGTCCGTCTTGCTCTCAGTGCTCTGGGCTGCCCTATCGTAAAGAAAAGGAAGCTTCAGGAGGCTGAAGCTGAAGAAAACCCATCGTCTCCCAGGAAGAGGCTGCCGCCTACCAAACCGGCAGATGAAGACAGCGACATGGCAGAAGAGGAGGAGCAGAAAGACGAGGAGTATGGGGAAGAAACGGACGTCATTAAAGACAAAAAGAAAAAACAAGTCAAGAGTGAGATAGAAAATGGTAAGTAGTTGATTAGAGGGACTGATGGTTCTGAGTGTGTTCACATTTAGACATCAGCTCATTCTTAAAGGGTAACTAAACCTCATGTCAAAGAATATCCTCCCAGACCAATGAAAAAACACAAGTAAGTTGGACAAATATACAGACAGGATGGATGTGGTCAGAAGGGACAGATGATTTGATTTAACTACATAATCTAATTACCGACATCTTAAGTAAATTAAAACATTTTGACTAATAAGAAATAAAATGCTCAATTGAAAAATCAATCAAAGCTCATGAGATGCAACCTGTCATCAACCCTGGAGGCTCCACGGCAGCTAGCCAATCAGTGATCTCAATTTGGCCCTCATAGGATGATATAGCAGACATGGAAATGTCATTTTAGAAAAACATTCTGCCAGGCTCTAATCAATAGGACCCAGTATGCGAGGCAGACCGACAGATAGATTTAGTTAGTTCATTAGAAATGCAGTGAAGTTCTGCAGGAGGAGAACACAGGTTAGTGACCACATCTACCTGGAGGTGGATGATTATGAACGTGAGTCACTAACCTGGTCTTATAGTTCAGTCCATGCCCAGAGGGTGAGAACGGTTCCAGCTGGTCAGCTGCCAAAAAGATGTGGCAGGAGCCGCCCAGAGAGACGCTGAAGTTCTAGAGGAAGGAGAAACAAGCAGCAGATCAGAACCAAGCAGACGAAGGAAGGCAGGATGATCCAGGGGGAAAAGCCAAAGCCGGTGTTGGGAAGCAGTTCCAAGTTCAGGTCACAGATAGGGATCCAGCAGGAGTCTGAGGACAGGTCAGGCAAACAGTTCAGAACAGGGACCGGCAGGCTCAGCGGTCCAGATGCAGAACGGGTCAGGAACAGACAATCAGAACACAATCAGATGCGCTAGAGAACTCTCACCAAAGACCTGAATAATCTGGCTCTGATGACTGGGAGCAGGCAGGTTAAATAGAGACTGGAGC
Source organism: Cyprinodon tularosa (assembly GCF_016077235.1). NCBI lineage: Eukaryota > Metazoa > Chordata > Actinopteri > Cyprinodontiformes > Cyprinodontidae > Cyprinodon > Cyprinodon tularosa. Next base: position 7,861 of record NW_024037891.1, read on the forward strand.
GGGTGGATCAGATGGACGTTGATGAGAATCTGGGCGGAGCTAGGCAGGGGAATGAAATGAGTAATCAGACCAAACATCAGCGCCCAGATTATGACACATTCAACAAAAGGCTAAAGGTTGCTAATGGCGATCATGTAATTCCTCGAGGAAAGAACAGTTTATCTTATTTCCAAAACCATAAAGGAGTCTTGTCAAATGGAAAAGATTTTTAAAAAGTCTTTCGCTGTCAGTGGGAGCGGCTTAAGACAAGTGGTATCAGTGGAAGCTACGGGTTATCATCGCATCACTTTTGTTCATGGGAGAGGAGTGAGTGATGCTACAAAAGAAAAACAATGACCCCCCCCCCCCAAAAAAAATAAAAAAATAAAACTCAGTCATAGCTCAGTCTATTGGTAACCTGTTCAGTCCTCAGAAGAACTGTCGTACTTACTGTCCCTTTGGAAAATGGAAAAACATGGAGTCCATTAAAACCATCAGTACCACGGCCAGAGAAGAAGAAAAAATGTGTCTGTTTGAAAGAGGGAAAGAAATACAATCCCAGGCGGCAGCAGGTCCTGAGCACCTGAGGTGAATAATTATAGCTCTACTTTCTCAGAAACTTGTAAATAAAACCCTGCTTTCCTACATGGAGCCTGACGCAGGTTTCCCTGTGCTCCTGGTTAACTGCATGTTAGTTACCTTCTTTCCATCTGCGTAAAGTAATAGCTAACTTAGCAACGCCAACCACCAATAACTGCTAACTCAGTCACAAAACTCCCGGAAACATCCTCTTAAAGGAATAGTACACCCAAAACATGATTAGCCTTCATTTTCTACTCACCCCCATGCTGAACAACACTCTGGAGTACTTTTTTGATATCTCAAATGCATCTGGAGATCTGGGAGGCTTCTTGCTTTCTGCTGACATTCAAATAATGGAGGTCTACGGTGCCCGAGGCAGAAAGGTCCATAAAAGTCCACAAAAAACGTGTCAATAGTCCTCCATACTGCTGGTCCAATGTATTCCAAGTGTCCTGAGTGGGTAGCATCCAGAATTTACTCGAAACGAAGTCATTTAGAATGTTTTTAGAGCATAAACAGTAGTGTATAGGATTTCCTAAAAGCGCGTTCACGAGTCTACGGAAACCGCGGCAGACCAAACCAGATGAAAGTGCGCATTCAGCGTCTGCTCTGCCGATAATGCAAGCGTAGAAGAAGAAATGTGCTGTTTACCTGTGCAAAGAAAGAAACAACGAAAGAAAAATGTCTGAGGACTTCAGTGTTGAGGAAGAGCATGAGTTCTTTGCCGAGCTGAATGCGCACTTTCGTCTGGTTTGGTCTGCCGCGTTTTCCGTAGACTCGTGAACGCGCTTTTAGGAAATCCTATACACTACTGTTTATGCTCTAAAAATATTCTAAATCACTTCGTTTCGAGTAAATTCTGGATGCTACCCACTCAGGACACTTGGAATACATTGGACGAGCAGTATGGAGGAATATTGACACGTTTTTTGTGGACTTTTATGGACCTTTCTGCCTCGGGCGCCATAGACCTCCATTATTTGAATGTCAGCAGACAGCAAGAAGCCTCCCAGATCTCCAGATGCATTTGAGATATCAAAAAAGTACTCCAGAGTGTTGTTCAGCATGGGGGTGAGTAGAAAATGAAGGCTAATCATGTTTTGGGTGTACTATTCCTTTAAGCCGCTGCTGGTTAGGGTCTAAATCTTCCAAAGACACTCTTTTTTTAAAAGTATAAAATAAGTAGAGGTAATTAGGCCTCCTTGTTGTCCTTCTGTTTCTGCTTTCCACGTCTCGTCTGCTTTAAATCCAGTCCTCAAATCTGACTGGTCAAAAGTCTCTCGTTTGACTGGCAGGTTTATCCGATGCAGAACACAGAAAATAACTGTAAGAAGTTCAAGGCCTGCTCTAAATGTGGGATATTTGAATGTCTCAATTTTTTTTTTCTTATTAGTACATAACAAATATAATCACATAAGTAATAAATGAGGTGGTATTTAACAAAGCAGAATAACCCCACATCACATAAAACAGTAACAGAATGAACTAGAGTTAATAGAGGGAAGCACTGAGACAATTTGGGGTCAAATATTCCTGGATTAATCAAGCTTATAAGTAAATGTTCAAATCTAAAGCGTAGCATAAAGAAACTGTCAGGAAAAACAAGTTCATTCTGAAACCAACTGCATGACTCTGCTGGCAGCGGGATGCAGAACAGGTTCAGCTGTGACCTTTCTCTACTTGGATCCACAGCACAAAGCTCCCTGGGGCCGGCAGAGCAGCCACAAAACCGCACCCCGCCATGTGAGCAAGACCAGAGCAGGAGCGCCGTCCCAGAGGCCGAGAACAACGTGGAGACAGAAAACTTCAGCGAGGAGCTGACATGCGTGATAGTCACAGAGGAGGAAGACATCCAGTCAGAGTCCACATACCAGCCACCAGAGCTCCCAGTGGAAGAAACAGTCGTTCCCTACCAAGAAGAGATGCAAGGAGATGAAGACGAAGATGAAGAAGAAGAAGACAACCTAGGAGAAGAGCAACAGGACAGAGAGGGAACTGAGGAGGAGGAGGAGCAGGAGGAGGAAGAGATGGAGGAGGAGAGGGAGATGAGAAGGCAGATAATGAGGCAGCAAAATTCTGATCACCAGTATTCAAGTGGAGATTACACAAATCAGGCCAGAGATACGAAACATGTGCAGAGTAATGAGAATGAGGAGGAGGAGGAGGATGAGGAGGAGGAGGAGGAAGATGCAGTGAGAGAGACCATTTTTGATCAGGAATCTGAAACCATTGTGTCTCTCAGGGAAGAAAAGGTCAACACTCTGAGGACGGAGGAGAAGGATGAAGAGGACAGAGAAGCAGCAGAGGAGGAGTCGCAGAGCAGCAAAGCTGGTGAGGTGGTCCACGATGATGATGAGGAGGAGGAGGAGGAAGACAAAGATGGAGAAGAGGAACAAGAAGAGGATGAAAACTCTAGTAAAGCCTCTCCAAGCACGGTGATCATTGAAGTCCGCTCTGAAGAGGAGGAGCATGAGGAGGAGGAAGAAGAGGAGGAGGAGGAGGAAGATGATGATGAGGAACTGGAGGACGAAGAGGAGGAAGACAGAGGAGATTACATGGATCGACTCTCAGACGGATCCGGCGTCACGGATGACTCTGAAAACTGGGATATGACTCGAGGGAACCTGGGGCTGCTGGAGCAGGCTATCGCTCTGAAGGCGGAGGAGGTCCAGGGAGGTCAGGAGAGTAGCAGGTCTCCCGACTACCAGCCCTGCAGCACCTCCTCCAAGACCTCCGATGGCGCCCGCCGCTCCGCCCACTGCAACAAAGGTACATCAGTCCTAAAAGGTTCACAGGTGTCCTATAAATAAACACATTTCTGTCCAAACATGTGATACAGGAAACAGGAAGATCAAAAATAAAAACATCTTTTATCTGAAAATGCTCATCAAATATACAAAAGATCCATATTTTTGTGCTTCGATGGATTTGATTAACCTTCTATTGGTCTTTTAGAAAAGAAGGAAGTAAAATGTCCGACTCCTGGCTGTGATGGGACCGGTCACATCACCGGGTTATACCCTCACCACCGCAGTCTGTCTGGATGTCCTCACAAGGACAGAATACCTCCAGAGAGTGAGTAAAACTTTCCAAACATCTTTCAAAGCAGCAGAGATGGCCTCCTCAGCCTCACCACTGCTCGTTTAAACAATACATCACCATCATCGTCGTTTGGTTCTTAAATGAGATTCTTTTGGGAACAACTAAAGATATTTTAGATCAGTATTTCAGATCAAAGCTGGTTATGTTGCCATGATTGCTGCAGCTAACATCAGAGTAACAACTGATCTCTCCATGTTGCTCATCCTCCACTAAACAGACTGACCTGCTGTCCCTCTGCTGTGTGTCTGTAGTTCTGGCCATGCATGAAAATGTGTTGAAGTGTCCGACGCCTGGCTGCACCGGCCAAGGTCACGTGAACAGTAACCGCAACACACACCGCAGGTTATTCTCTCACACACACACACACCGCAGGTTATTCACAAACACACCGACACACATACTTGTTCTGTCATAGTGAGGACCATTTGTTGACTCCCGTTGACTTCTATTGATTTTCAGTCATTTTCAACCCTTTCTATGCTCTAACCCTAAAACTAAACCTAAACCTAACCATTACTGATGCATACCTCACCCTAACCCTAAACCATTGACACCTCAGCCCTAAACCTAACCATTAGCAAAATAGCTTGTGAGATCCAGCAGAATGTCCCCACTTTGCAACAACTGGTCCTCACTCTGATGGCTAGACAGGTACACACACTGCAGTTTATTCACACAAACACTGCAGGCAGGCTAGTTGCATCGCTGCAAAAAGTCTTAATCCCCTATTCTCAGATTAGTCAAAATGTCTGTTGTCTTGAGATGGATTTTCTGATGAAGATCAGATTCTCATTAATGATCTTCCTTTGGGAAAATTCTAATGAGAAAAGTGCAATAATCGATTGCACTTTTTTTGGAAAATATATATGATGATTTCCAGAACTCTGAGCAGGTGCAGCTGTCTTTATGGAAGTAAATCTGTGTTGCTGGGATTTGAATTAAAAATGCCTGAAATTTAAATGTTGTATGTTTGTACTTCCTGTTTCCGTGTTAAAATATATTCAGAACACATTTTTGACCTAAAAAAAATCATTGTCATTATTTCTACACAGTTGAAATTTCATTTGTTATTTTCTGTTCAAGCTAAAAATTCACATTACTATTTCAAAGTGATTACATTTTCAATACTTATTTTTCAGTTAAAATTTTCAGTGTTAAAAAAATCTGCATGTAAAAAAATTCAACCTTTCAAAATTCAAACTCGATATTTTCAGCCTCCTGAGATTCAACTGGCTCTATTTCACCGTCTTAAATTCGGCGTCTAAATTCAGTGTAAAAAGGGAAGGGTTACTTCAGGTCACAGACATTAGCAATGGATTGTGGCGTCCAACACCCAGCCAATCCCGTTACGTTTTCTTAGTCGACAATAAAAAATGTTTAGGTCAAAAATGTGTTCTGAATATATTTTAACACTGAAACATACAACATTTAAATTTCAGTGGCATTTTCAATTCAAATCCCAGCGACACCGATTTACTTCCATATGTCTTCCTGCACTGACAGATTATTGCATTGATAGTAGGATCCTCTCAAAAGGAGATTATTCATCTAAAAATCTATTCTTATTTAGTATATTAATCTCAAAATGATCAAATAGACTTATTGACTAGATCTAAGACTGAACGTTTTTATTGTCTAATCTTTATCCTATTTGCACTGCAGAGACGGATCTAGAAATAAGTTTAACTTTTTTAAATATGTCGATTTGCCTTTGATTTGAGCAGGTAAATAAAAGGAACTATATGGGCTTAAAATAAAATAATTTGGTATTATTCACTTGAAATGCGATAATGGAGCTGTTCTTAATTATTCTAAACATAAATCATTTTACTCCATTAGGAAACGGTCTTCCTGCTCAAATGAAGGTAAAACATGAATTCCAAGAGAGAAACATTTATTTCCTTATATTTCACTTTTTGCAGTGTATTTAAGAAAAATCAGAGACATATCAGAAAACTGAATCCCCTCTAACACTACTAACACATGTTGGAGTGAATGACCTAAAGTAACCGTCTGGATGCTTGTTTTTTGGCTAAAGTGAGTGTTTGAATGTTGAACCTTTCAGCCTGTCCGGCTGCCCCATAGCAGCAGCAGCTAAGCTGAACAAAAACCAGGACAAGCAGGTCCAACTGCAGGCCTCAGCCGCTGAGCCCACCTCCAACTCGGATAGAGTGCTACGGTAAGGCAGTCCCTCCCTCCTCCAGGGCCGCCCACCTGTCTCCAGGCATTTCGGTGAACCCCTGACTTTTCTTGCAGACCGATGTGTTTTGTGAAACAGCTGGAGATCCCTCAGTATGGCAGCTACCGGCCCAACACGGTGACCACCACACCCCGAGCCAACCTGGCCAAGGAGCTGGAGAAATACTCCAAGGTTTCTTTTGACTATGCAAGCTTTGATGTCCAGGTGTTTGGGAAGCGCATGATCGTTCCAAAGACGCCTGGCGCCGCCGACACGTCCCCCAAAGCGTTTAAACGTAAGACTGAGCTCTGAATCAAGTTCTACTGTGTTGATGAAATGTTCATTATGCTTCGGCTGAACTGAGAGGAGGAAAACCTTCTCCTCTATGATGTAGGTCGATGTGCTGCTCACTAGTTCAATTCAATTCTATTCAGTTTATTTCTATAGCTCCAATTCACAACACTTGTCATCTAAGGTCACTTTGTAGTTCACCAGATCATCCAGTCAGATTGATTCAAAGTTTTCTATCTAAGGTAAACCTGCTGATTGCATCGACTCATTGACTCTTCAGCAATCCCTCACACTAAGCATGCTTGTAGCGACAGTGGAGAGGAAAAACTCCCTTTGAACAGGAAGAAACCTCCAGCAGAACCAGGCCTGCTCACCCCGTCCAGGAAACACACAGCCAGGCAGACGAGCTCCGAGCCAGCTCCCATGTCAGAGGATGAAGAGAGCACATCCAGTTAGTCACAGTCAGAGAAACAGGACTACACTGGAAAACAGGCCAAGCTCCAACATCTAGAAACAAAGGTGTTGATGGCAGCAGCACAGCTGATATTTCTCTCCAGGATGGAGTCACAGCCAAACAGGAACAGACCAGATGAAGCTACTATGAGAAAAAGCAGAGAGAGCAGAAGGTTAGAGATTGAACTAATAGATTCTGCAGAATAGGAGAATAGAGATAGAATGAAGCAGAATGATGAAAAAGGGGTCCCTATGTCCTCCAGCAGTCTAAACCTATAGCAGCAGAACTATAGAGATAGCTCAGGATAAACTGAGCCACTCTAACTTGAAGCTTTATCAAAAAGGAAAGTTTTAAGCCTAGTCTTAAAAGTAGACAGGGTGTCTGCCTTACGGACTAAAACTGGTAGTTGGTTCCACAGTGGGCCTCCTGTCCTGATCCTAGCCCTAAGGCCAATGGCTAATGCAATGCAGCAACTAAATGAAGCATGTTTTTATGCAGTTAATAGGTAAAAGCAAAGTTCCTCCTGATTTGTGTCTCATCTCAGTGAGACAGCACTCTGCTACTTTCACTTGTTTATGTTCCTATCAGGTCCTTACATACCGGTACTATTTTGCTCCATTTGCACACAGCTAAACCTTTTCCCAAGACGTCCTCACCGCCCCATGGTACATCAGGAAGTTTCCCCAAGAACACGCCGTCCTCCAGTGGTTACGACTACAGCCAGGATGCAGAGGCAGCCCACATGGCAGCTACAGCGATCCTGAACCTGTCCACCCGCTGCTGGGAGAGACCAGAGACCTGCAGCACCAAACCCCCGGAGCCGTCCACCAAGGTAAACTAGTCCATCACTTCCTGCATCCCAACAGATCATCAGTGGTGCTTATCAGGTGTTTGGACATGGGCTAGCTTTGACTCTATGGCTCCTTCAGCCCTTCATAAATATGCCTCACTTTCACTATTTATTGTGACACTGCAGGAGGTGGCAATAGAGGTGGATGAGAATGGCACCTTAGACCTCAGCATGAAAAAGACCAAGAGAGACGAGATAAAATCTCCTGAACCTTCATGTACTTTGGCTTCCTCCTCCCAAACTGTGGGGGCCACAACATCTCAGGACTGCGCCCAGGCAGAGTGGGATGGTCCCCTGGATTTCACCAAACCCAGTGAAGTTAAGGAGGAAGACCACGAAGAGGTACTGAAACCTTTCGTCCCTCAGAGAAAAACACGAGAGGGACCACATGTCTGTGGAAATGTTTGTTTTAAAGGAGAAATAAAAGCTTTCTAGTGTTTTATACTGATTGTTGTTCTTTTTAGATGGAATACACAGCTCCTTCATATACTTCATCTGAAGATGAGGAGGAGAACCAAGAAAACCCAGGAGAGCGGAAGTACCCTGGTGAAGTTACTACCAGCAGCTTTAAGGTCAAGTTTCAACCCAAAGACAACAAAAAAGAAGTTATTGTGTAAGTATTTAAGTTCTACCACTGAACAACCAATGGTAATTATAGGACACAAGGTGAAGGACAAACATCTGTCCTCAAACTAGCGTCATTATTTAGCATTTATTTCAAATGAATCAAGTTGTTTGATCAAATCCAGGTTGGTTAAAAAAGAGCATTTAATATTTAAAGGCTACTTGATCAAGTGGAAATATAGCGAAGGGATTAATGATTCCTTAAAATCCCAAATTTAAACTTTGTTTTTTAGAATCTACAGATTTCTGCCATTTTTATTTTTAATAATTGTTTCCTCATTCTGCTATTCACTGTAAATTAGATATAAATAAATACACATTGAATCCACATTATTCTAATTTGATCATTATAGTTATTTATTTAAATGTATATCTGTAATTAGAACTTAGGGGCTGCTCAGTGGAGCAGTGGGCAGCACTGCTGCCTTGTAGCAAGAAGGTTCTGGGTTCGATTCCCAGCCTGAGGTCTTTCTGCATGGAGTTTGCATGTTCTCCCTGAGCATGTGTGGGTTCTCTCTGGGTACTCCAGCCTGTTTGTCTCTGCTTTTTGGACTGGCGACCTGTCCAGGGTTGACCCCGCCTTGACCCCGCCTCTCGCCCAGTGACAGCTGGAGATAGGCACCAGCGACCCCACTTGGGAGTAAACGTGTTAAAAAATGGATGGATGGATTAGAAATTATAATCAAACATTTTTTTCAAACACTATCATCCACAATAAAAATATATTTTATGTACTCTACTGTAGATTATTGTGAATAGTTGGCTAATATAACAATAACTATCCGGATTATCAAATAAAAATCTTTAACTCAAGTAAATAAACATTAATTCAGATTAACAAACAATAACTCAGGTTAAATATAATTAACTCAGGTTAACAATCATAAACTCAGGTGAACAATAATTAACTCAGGTTAACAGAACATATTAACACATAAAACTCTGTAGAACATATAAACAAATAAAACTGCATTAAGCTCAAATATGAGTTTCAGTTCAGGAACTTTGCATCTATAACTACTTTTAGGATATCTCCCTGCCCAGGCAATGGTTCAAAAAGTATCAAAGAAAAGTCAAATCAAACAGTTTTACTTTTTCATTTTCTCCTTTGGAGCTGATCCACTTTAATGATTTAAGTGAAGGTTTTCAGCATATTATTATACTTATTAGAGATATTCATAAACCCAATACCTTTATGAAATAATAAGTGTGTTTAAAACCAAACATATGATCCTGAACGACCTTTTTTATCCTGACTGCATTTTGTTGGTACATAAAACTCAGTGCTGGACTAATTTCTCATCATTGCTTTCTTTGAATCAGATGTCCAACACCAGGCTGCGATGGGAGCGGACACATTACTGGCAATTATGCATCTCATCGAAGGTAAGACCCTGAGTTTTTATGAAGTCAGGTTTGTTTCTATTCAAGGTGTTTTTTTTTGGATTACTTAAACTGACATAAAGACGCCTCCTGTTTCCTGGGCAACACGCTTCTGGTAACATGCACTATCAATCTAAACTGTCCAGAAATAATCAATCCAAGCGCCACATTTATCAGCACCTCCTATTCAAAGCCAGTTAATGAAGAAAAACACTATGTAATGGAGCCTCCTAAAATTTGTTATAATATATAATTATATAAAGAAGACAAAACAAGAAATATATTTAAAGAAATATATTTTGTTGTCATTTTACCTACATAAAAAGTAAAGAAGAAAAAGAAAATTATTCCAGTGACCCACATAAGGTAATAACACATACTGATGGGAAGGATTAGAATATGTTGCATGAATACTTTAAATCAAGACAGTTTATTCATATAAATGACAATTTATAACAATAAATACTGAATCAAATCATTCAAACAGACTGGGTTAATTTTTTTCTATCTAAGGAATCAAAGCTGACTGCATCCAGTGATTGACTTTGCAGGATTCATTCCTCCTGGAAAACCTTTCACTTAGCTGTCTGGGTGGTTTCTTTGATCTGTTGTTGCAAGGGGCTTTAGGATGACTAATTTTTTAACTTGGTCCCTGACAAAGAAATAATGAACCAAACTAAATGTTTTGTAAATTGATGCTACATGAAGAAGGTGAATTGAACTGAAAAAATTAAGGAAAGGTTTAAGCCTACCTTTAAAAGTAAACAGGGTGTCTGCCTCACGGACTAAGACAGAATAGAAGATCTCAGAATTGTCACTTGAAGGACCTAAGCTTCCTCTAGAAGTCCGAATGGATATATCATAGTAAAATTGTGTGTGGAAATCAAAGGGAATACTTACTTAAATATTTTGGTTGAGTGTTTAGATCAGACTAACAAACGCACACAGGGAGCCATGTAACAACAAAACACGGCAGCGCCGAGCTCAAATCGTGGCAGTGGCTCGCTGTGACAGTTCTGGTGGCTTGTCGGCCTGACACAGCTTTAGTACTGGCTGGCACGGTGTATTACTGGCAGCAGCCAATAGACTGACAGTCTGCCACATCAGCTCCACGTTTACTGACACCGTTTGGGCCTCTAGGCAGCCAGTATGGTGGCAGTCTCTGCTGGCACCGTACTGGCCGCTGCCAGCAGAGGCCACTTATTGGCAGATAAACTACTTTGTTCCATCAAGTAAATGTGACTATAAAAGTTTTAATACAGTTTTTTAACCAATAACATCACATCATTAAAACAACAATCTACTTAGATGTACTCTAAATAAGGTATTTATGCCGAAAAAATGGCTTCTGCAGCAGCACAAGCGGTGTCAGTAAACATGGAGCTGATGTGGCAGACTTTCAGTCTAGTGGCTGCTGCCAGTAATACACGGTGCCAGCCAGTACTAAAGCTATGTCAGGTCGAGGAGCCACTTGAACTGTCACAATGAGCCACCGGAACTGTCACAACGAGCCACCAGAACTGTCACAACGAGCCACCGGAACTGTCACAACGAGCCACCGGAACTGTCACAACGAGCCACCAGAACTGTCACAACGAGCCACCAGAACTGTCATAACGAGCCACCAGAACTGTCATAACGAGCCACCAGAACTGTCACAACGAGCCACCAGAACTGTCATAACGAGCCACCAGAACTGTCATAACGAGCCACCAGAACTGTCATAACGAGCCACCAGAACTGTCATAACGAGCCACCAGAACTGTCATAACGAGCCACCAGAACTGTCACAACGAGCCACCAGAACTGTCATAACGAGCCACCAGAACTGTCATAACGAGCCACCAGAACTGTCATAACGAGCCACCAGAACTGTCACAACGAGCCACCAGAACTGTCATAACGAGCCACCAGAACTGTCATAACGAGCCACCAGAACTGTCATAACGAGCCACCAGAACTGTCATAACGAGCCACCAGAACTGTCACAACGAGCCACCAGAACTGTCATAACGAGCCACCAGAACTGTCACAACGAGCCACCGGAACTGTCACAACGAGCCACCAGAACTGTCATAACGAGCCACCAGAACTGTCATAACGAGCCACCAGAACTGTCACAACGAGCCACCGGAACTGTCACAACGAGCCACCGGAACTGTCACAACGCTGCCACTGCCACGAATTGAGCTTGCTGTCTCTCACAAAACAACAACAAACCAGCAATGAGGAACTGCAGAGGTAGTGTATATATGGGGAACAGAACAAAGGATGGGCTAATGACCTGATATGGAGCAGCTGTGAATAGAAGGAACTAGAAGGAAGCCGAGGGGAAAGGTAACAAGCACAAAGGGGCGGCAGAGAGCAACTCAAGAACACAACACAGCTAGAAAACAAATGCAATGACACAATATTACAAAGAAACTTCAAATAAACCAAAGCAGAGGGCAGAACTCTGACAGAAACTGAGAATTATTTTCATTCTCCATTATTAATCATGAAACATATTTCAGTCATTCCATTTTTTTTTATAAAACAGACTTGATCCTGTAAAATTCATCTAGATATTTATAACCTTTAGTCTTGCTTTGTTTAAAAGAAAAGCAGCTCTTAAGAAAAGCAGGTAGAATGGATGAAAGGTTAAAGCCTGATGGAAGAGCCAATGCGGAAGTCACACTATAAACAAGATAATCAATTTGGAAAAGGAAGGAAATTTAATAGCTGCCCTCCTCTTCATGCAAAGATGATCTGATCCCTTTATATTGTTTCATCACCACCAGTGATGAGCCAAACCAGAGATATTACCAGTAAAACCAAAATCTTAATCACGTGTGATCTATTGACTCTCTGGACCAGGTGGAGAAAATCAGCAATGTCCATAGATAGCACTGCTGGAGGACGTCAGTAATAAAAGGATTCATAGAGAGTGTTCAGAGATCCTGTTGACCTGCGATAGCTTATTGGTCTAGATTACCCAGGGCAATTATCCTGGAACTGGACCAATCGTATAGAGGGTACCTTGGCCTGGCACCTGCCAGAGAGCCTGGATCGCAGCCATCCTTGAACCGTACTGCTTCTGTATGCTTTTTATTTTGAAGAGCTGATTTTGAGTCATATCTTGCTCAGAGCGGTCATAACTCTAGGACCCCTAGATCTGTAAGGACAGTTTCTGGTAAATTGAAAGCCTTTTATTTCATTGCAACATGTTGGTGATGCTCAATCTACCTCAATCAGCTGTGGAGAAAGTACTCAACAGTAGTACTGGAGTAAAAGTACTGATACTCATAATCAAATCTTACTAAATTACATGTAAAAGTTACTCAGTCAAACATCTACTCGCGTTAAAGCATTCAAGTTCTAATTTTGGAAAATACTTAAGTATTCACAAATACCAATAACATTTTCTAATATCAGAGCATTTCTGTCTAATTTTCAGTCCTAAGGGCTGCTATCCGCCATGATGAATGAAAAACAGCAGCAGAGGATTAAAAAGCTAAGCTGAGCTAAAAGGAATGAGGAACTAACAGCTTCCTGGAAATAGAGGGAAAGTTATAAGACCCCCCCCAAAATGACTCAAGTAACGATACTTAAAAAACTAACACTAATAAAGTTAATGTACTTTGCTACTTTCCACCACTAGTCTCAATATCGTAGTGTTACTTTGATCAACTCAGGCCAAACCTTTCAATGACAGGAAAACATAAAGTACTTTACTTTAAAAACTCTGGATTCCCTTTGTCCAAAACTGAGTGCACCAATAAAAACATTAGAGGCAACAACAAAAAACAACAACTTTAAAGGGAGGAAGGCTCGGCTTGATGAAAGAATATTAGTAGAAAGATCAAGTTAATGTTAATAATAAAAAAGAATGCTGATTAAAGCAATGATCTATCATTATTGTTTCTAGCAGAGAGTCTGAACAAAGAATGATGCCTCTTACGACGTCTCTAGATCTCTAACAACGTATCTAACGATGTCTCAAAGAATGTCTTTAACAATGTTTCTAACAATGTCTCGAAGAACGTCTTTAACGATGTCACTAACGAACGATGTCTCTAACGACGTCTCTAACGATGTCTCAAAGAATGTCTCTAACGAAAAATGTCTCTAACAATGCCTCTAACGATTTCTCTAACAACGTCTCTAACGATGTCTCTAACGATGTCTCAAACAATGTCTCTAACAAAAAATGTCTCTAACAATGTTTCTAACGATGTCTCTAGCGATGTCTCTAACGTCTCTAACGATGTCTCAAAGAATGTCTCTAACGAACAATGTCTCTAACAATGTCTTGAAGAACGTCTTTAACGATGTCTCTAACGAACGATGTCTCTAACGACGTCTCTAACAATGTCTCTAACGATATCTCAAAGAATGTCTCTAACGAACAATGTCTCTAACAACGTCTCTAACGATGTCTCAAACTATGTCTCAAACAATGTCTCTAACAAAAAATGTCTCTAACAATGTCTCTAATAACGTCTCTAACGATGTCTCAAAGAATGTCTCTAACGAACAATGTCTCTAACGATGTCTCTAACAACGTCTCTAACAATGTCTCAAAGAATGTCTCTAACGAACAATGTCTCTAACAATGTCTTGAAGAACGTCTTTAAAAATGTCTCTAACGAACGATGTCTCTAACAACGTCTCTAACAATGTCTCAAAGAATGTCTCTAACGAACAATGTCTCTAACAATGTCTTGAAGAACGTCTTTAAAAATGTCTCTAACGAACGATGTCTCTAACAACGTCTCTAACAATGTCTCAAAGAATGTCTCTAACGAACAATGTCTCTAACAATGTCTTGAAGAACGTCTTTAAAAATGTCTCTAACGAACGATGTCTCTAACGAAGTCTCTAACCATGTCTCAAAGAATGTCTCTAACGAACAATGTCTCTAACAACGTCTCTAACGATATCTCTAACTATGGCTCCAATAATGTCACTAACGAATGGAGCAGTGGGCTGTCATGGTGCGGCGCCCATGGAGCAGTGTTGGGTTAAGGGTCTTTGCTTGGGGACCGAGAGTGGAAGACTGTGGGGATCAAACCCGGTACTTGCAAGTTTCTCAGAGCACAGAGCACTGCTCTAACCACTAGGCCACCACTCTGCCTACACTCCACATCCCAATCGTTTAAAAAAAGTACAGAAATCATCAAAGAATCAGCTCTGGGTTATAAATGAGTTCAATGTTTCATAATCTCTCAGTCCTTTCATTTAAAATTTAATCTGTCTGAAATAAATTCCCCTGAATTGAACCTAATGATTTGAAGCATTTTCTTTTTTTTCACCTAAAGTTCTATAATGAAATTTCTGATAAGCACTGATACCAAGTCTTCAGTAAGGAGGAAGCTGCGTATGAATTAAATGCAGGTTGGATCTATTCTGGTGAAACAGAAAAAAAAATCATTATGTTAAATATTCTACTTACATCCTGCTTCAGGGCAATGGGTGGAAGATAGGCACATGAGTGGCTCTATTCAATGGAGAAACCGAGGGGAGTAGCTCTTCTCTCTCTGACTGCAGGAACGCTTTACTGTCAGTGCTGTGGAGGGGGAGGGGCTTGCAGCAGCCTAGAGACTGACATTTTTCCGGGAATCCCACGGGTCACGGGATTCCCGTGGGATGGGAGTCAGTATTAGTAACGATCACGGGATTGGGACGGTACAGGATTAAACATTAACGGGAGCAGACGGGAGCGGGAGCAAACCAATAGTAACTTCCGCTCTGAGTTTTTCACCCGCGCTCAAAAACAACAAGAATGGGAGTGGTGCAGGAGCGGGAGTCATTCTGAATGGGAGCGGGATGGGAGTGGGAGTAATTTCACCAGGAGTGGGACGGGACAGGATTTAGATTTCTACTCTGGCCCGGGATCGGGACGGGACACCATTTTTTTCTGTGGGAGTGGGACAGGACAGGAGTGAAAATCCACTCCCGTGTCAGTCTCTACAGCAGCCCTCACTGCTCACTGAAGATGGTCAACTTAGAGCTTTGGAGGTTTTTACATTGTCACCAAAGTCTGGGTCTGATTCCCGGCCCCGGGTCTTTCTGCATGGAGTTTGCATGTTCTCCCTGAGCATGTGTGGGTTCTCCCCCGGTACTCCAGTTTCCTCCCACAGTCCAAAAACATGACTGTTAGGTTCATTGGCTTCTCTAAATTCTCCTTAGGTGTGACTGTGTGTGAATGGTTGTTTGTCCTGTTTGTCTCTGCGCTGCCCTGCAATGGACTGAAGACCTGTCCAGGGTGGACCCCGCCTCTCACCTGTAGACAACTGGAGATAGACACCAGCACTCCTCACTTCCCCAGCAGGGATAAGCGTGACAGAAAATGGATGGAATTTTTAAAAGGAAGTTGCTAAGTGGTCAGAAAATTGGCTAAGGTAGCAACAGTAAACCAGAGAGCAATTAAACAGAGTCACAGATTTCAGACCAGGTTCAATTGACCTTTTGACCTCTTAGGCTGCAGCACAGGAGCATAATGTTCAATAACAAGGTCCCCCTTCATCAGGTATAAGAAGTGTAATTTAAGACTAACGAATGAATTTTGGGATCACTGCTGCCTGAAGCTATTGGCTTAGGTGGAATTAGCATAGTTGTTGTTATGTTGTTCTGCGTTTCCATCATTATGTCTGACATGGTTATAAAATCTACTGAGCTCATGTTGGCTCCACTGCTTCAGTTTAAAACGTGGTTCAGATAAATTTAACCTGAAGTGAAACCTGCTCATCTGGGTTGGATTTGTCTTTGGCTTAAGCCATAAAACAAAAAGAAAAAAAAAAGAGAAATAGAATTTTCAATGCAACAAAACCACTGAAATATTTTCAGTTGAGTGAAATTAATTTGAACACTAATGTGTTTCCTTTCATGAATACAGATTCATTCGGTGTGATTAAGCCTCAGGCTCCCTGATAATGAAGGAATATTTACAAACAGGTCTAAGTCATAATCACAGCTGTGGTGATTGTTTTCATTTCACCTGTTTATCATAGAAACATAAATAAACACAGAAATAGAAAATAATAAATTTAAGCCATTTGTAAACTTTTTTCGTCCAGAGAAAACCAACAGTTGCTTCTGCTGATCATAAGCTCAGGTATCAGCTGAGGGTTCAGCTCAGTTCTGCTCAGTTCCTGCTCCAGCTCTTCCTTCCTGTTCTCACGGCTGTTTTCTGACTTTCTCTTTCTAATTTTCCAGTCTGTCAGGCTGTCCTCTTGCTGATAAATCACTTCGGACCCTCATGGCTGCCCACACAGCTGAACTGAAGTATGTGTGTTTTTATTCTTTTATGTGTTTCTTCACCTTCAACAAGTTCAGCTACAGCTTGGTCCATCCTCTCATCTCCATGCTAGAATCCCATTGGAATGTAAAATAAGGGCGGATGGATTTCCATTCGAAAGCAGCAGGAACTATAAGGTGTTTAGTGAGGATTCAGGTCACAACTGTCAACTGAAAGCCTGCCAACATTTTTCTCAGGTGTCCGACTCCAGGCTGCGACGGATCGGGTCACATCACCGGAAACTACGCGTCACACAGAAGGTTGACACTCTTTCCATTTGTCATGATTAACCCAAATGCAGAGAAACCATTACACAGAGACCAGGGGAAAAGGTTAAACAGGTTTTATTGAAGAGATAAAGCAAAGATCAGTGTTGCTCTGAACTCTGCTCAGCCGGAACTGGAAGGTGAGGGGAAGACACAGCGATTAGTTTAGGCTCAGTGGGAAATGTCATTCAAGAATTTGGAGAAGAGGAGTTGTTGACTCACGTTTCCAGAGAAGTTGGAGAATCTTTGACTCCAATCTGTGTGCTGTATTCCAGTGTTAGTCTGATTCGGTTTACCCAGAGCACGGTCGGTTGTAGGTGAACAGAGAAACTGACTGCCACTCAGATTTCCTGCGGTACTTGAATGAGTCGTAGTGGAGATGATTCCCTTGCTCAGTGTGTAAACTCAACATCCTCTCTGGGAAACTGGATCCAAACCTCCCGTTTGAATCCCCAGCTCAGTTTGAGGCTCGGTTGATCCTTCCAGGGAGAGGAGGTCCGAAAGATCCAGTTTGCAGGATGACTTCCTGCCGAGAGGCAAAGGCAAAAAAAAAACAAAGTTTAAATTCAGGTTTACAAGAACTCAGTCTGACTCAACAAAAAACTCAGCTTGGCTAGAGTACCCAAAACTGGCAAACACTCTGGCGTCGAGGTAGTGGCATTCAGCAGCTTAAGAGCACTCCGTTAACGAGGAAACCATCAGCAGGTGTGTGAGGAGGCGGACCGGAACCAGGCGCCTCCTGGTGGAGGAAGGGAGACAAACACAAAAAAACAAACACACAGACTGGAGCCCTGACACTATTAAAATTCTCATTATTTAACCATAGTGATGATATCTAATGAGATGACATCTTGTTGATCGTTTTATTTGCTTAAAGAATTGCTAATATTTGTTGTGTTTCCTCACCAGTTTGTCTGGATGTCCTCGGGCCAAGAAAGGAGGAGTCAAATCAACGCCTTCCAAGGATGATAAGGACGAGTCTGAGCTGCTCAGGTCACTAACTCATCTTTTTAGGTTTTATCTTAT
Organism: Cyprinodon tularosa; assembly: GCF_016077235.1. Classification (NCBI taxonomy): domain Eukaryota; kingdom Metazoa; phylum Chordata; class Actinopteri; order Cyprinodontiformes; family Cyprinodontidae; genus Cyprinodon; species Cyprinodon tularosa. The sequence goes on from NW_024037891.1 coordinate 25,876, forward strand.
TCTGGGTTTTATCTTATTTTATTATGATGCTAGAGAAAAGGACTAAATGAGCTTAAATATATAATAGTAGTTTATCGTGGAGCAAATGTCACATGGCAGCATGAGGTGAGGGAGGAGCAGTGAATGCTCTCACCGCTCGTCGCTTCACCGCCAGGTTTAGGTTTTGTTGAACTGATGACATTATAGAAACACAATAAAGGAATCTTTCTATGTTGGACGTGTTTCTGTTGAGAGGAACTGATTGAATCATGAGGAACCAAGCAGGAACTGACATCCATCAGAGCAGAGCTCTCTGTCCCACATCCTCCGTCACCAGCGTTCCTTGGTGTCATTTATTGTAGGATTTGGCGCAAAAATGTTAGAAAATTCCCATCCCTGCATTAGAGCTCTACCTGTTTGATCTGTGGACGGTTTTCCATTCTTGCAACAAAACTAGCAGCAGTAGTGGAGTTTGGAGATGCAATCCACTTCTTAAATCTATCTTTGCTTTCCTCTTATTTATCCGGAAGTTCTGCAATCGCACTTTTTTCTCTCCCTCCCAGCTTGGTGGTGGGCTGCAGATTCAGCCTTCCCTGGAAATGCCTTTCCAACTTTTTCTTTTTTCTTTTTTGTCAACCTTTCATTACAAAGCAAAATATTTGGAGAGGACTCTATAAAGGTCTGTGGTAAAGGAATCCATTTTACTCCCAGTAACAGCCAGTCATGCTTTAGCAGCAAACAAGACGTGTGGTTAACACACTCAGAGTCTGACTGACGGGTATGACGCCCCTCCCTCTGACAATCTTCTGCTCTGGGTTTCATTCTCCTTTTTCCTCTATGACGGGTCACACCACGAATTTCTGTACTTGGAAAAGGATAAGTTTGGTCAGAAACAAAGAAAGAAGAAAGAGAGCAAACAGATGAGACTCAGTGAGAGCATCAGCTCAAGCAACACTGTTAGGTTTTAGATGCATTGAATATCATGCCTGGAAATAAACCCTCCTGTTGGTTCTAAAACTATTCAGTCCTTTGGGACCAAAACACATTTTGCCATTTTCAGGATGGATTTTTCTAGTGATTTAACAACTCAAACAATAAACAGGAGTGCTGTTTTAAGAATATCCAGGTATTAAGATTCCTAAACCTTAAATATTACAAAAAAAATTATATGAGGGAAGACAACGGAAACGGCAGAGTAGATTATTCTAACATGTAGGATTGTCTGGAATTTCGTACATATTTTAAACAAGAAACTGAATAAAATGAAAAAGCTTTAGTTGGTACGTCGTTCAGAAATATTTCAAGATATTAAATACCTTTAATGTCTCATGAACTGCTGTTTGATAGGACATAAAAACGTGTTCATCTCAGTGTCCTACTGTGGTCCTCTAGCTTTATGGGTTTCATTTCTTTTAAGATAATTATCCATATCCTCAAAGTGGGATTTCTGCTTCTCTCAAGGTGTCCCGTTCCGGGCTGTGACAGTCTGGGACACATCAGTGGGAAGTACGCCACCCACCGCAGTGCCTACGGCTGTCCACTGGCCGCCAAGCGGCAGAGAGAAGGTCTCCTTAATGGCACTCCTTTCTCCTGGAAGGCCTTTAAAACCGAAGGCCCAACCTGCCCGACCCCGGGCTGTGATGGTTCCGGTCACGCTAACGGCAGTTTCTTGACCCACCGCAGGTATTCTGCTTTTTGTGCAATATGTTGGTTTTTGTGTCTTGCCTAAATACGTCTGGATGTGTGGAATGGCTGAGATTGTTCACAAGACACAGAAATCACAATTCATATTCATTAAATGCACTAATTACAACATTTATGGATTTGAAGAAACTTCTTACAAATAAAAAGCCCTAAAAATATTGACAAGGATCTCCTTCAGCCTGTCAGGTTGTCCAAGAGCTCCGGCCAACAAGAAGAAAGCCAAACTTCCTGGAGACGATTTCATAACAGCCAAGTTCAGAGCAAGTGATGGTAAGATAGGAATGCTCTGAGTCTGCAAAGCTTTCACTCTGACTCTGTAGGAACCAGAAACTGTTTTATGTTTTATGCTTTTTATTTTGTGTCTTTAGCAGCGGTGGCTGGTGGAGTTTCCTCCAGGGGGGGCTATAAATTCAAAATAGCCATTAACCAAACAACCTTATACTAAGTTATCACACCAATATATTTATATCAATGCCAACAATAAAAAAAATATAAATACACTTTATAAAAACAAAACATAATTTCATGTCTAGGTTTACTCTTTTTACATAAATCTTACCCTTCTGAGGCTTTGTGAAGGTAAATCTGTGTTCTACATGGTTCAGTATGGTGTCACAAATAGGGTTGCCAGCCGGCTCTTTTTTTTTATTGGTTTTTTTTTTTGTCAGACAGATACAGAAGAGCACCTATTATCTTGTTATAGTAACATAAATCAGAAAAACATCCTGTGTGCACTTAGCAACTGTCCAGCTTTTTCTTTTGTCCTCCCTATACAAGTAACCATAAAACAAGGCCATAATAATAATAATAATAATAATAATAATAATAATAATAAGAGTAATAAGAAAAGAAAAAGCAGTCCAGCAACAATGTAAAATTTTTTGGGGTATAAAACAAAAAGGGAACTCCACTTTATCAAACGCCTTTTCTGCATCTAGTGAAAAGGCAACCGTTGGTGTGTTACAATTTCTTGTCATCCACATAATGTGTAATAGTCTTCGAAGTATGTCTGCCTCTTACTTACTTACTTTCAGGTAACCTACCTCTATAAAATGCATCTTGATATACAACCAATTCTTCTGCCAATACTTCAATCGCTGCAACACCAGCAGTGTTGGTTTGAGTAGGTTGATTCGTTTTATCCATAGTTAAATCCCTCATTTGCTTCAAGTCACCCCCAATAATTATCTTTTTATTCCCCATATTTCTAATTAGGTTACATATTTCATGAAAAAAGTCTGGGTTGACCGAATTAGGAGCATAAATATTAGTAATAGTCATCCTTTGACCCTTTAAAGTTACATCCAGTATAACCATCTACCTTCCTTGTGAGAGACATGTTTATGTACCTGGCAGTCTATATTTGTCCTTATTAAAATATTCACTCCTTTTCTCCATGAAGAAAATGTGCTATGATGTTCATGTCCAACACATTTCCTTAGTTTTGCTGCTTCCTCCTCACTGAGGTGAGTTTCTTGAACGAGGGCTATGTCAGCCATTTTTTTGATGTAGGTATGTGAGTTTTTTTTTTTTTTTTTTGACCACGTTATTACACCCTGCTATATCCCAAGTTACAATTTTATACAATGTCATATTGCTGTCCTGGTATATTATCATCATCCCTTTATACAATGTCCTAATATTTGGTTGACCCTCCTCTGATAGTTTAAGTATTTGATGATACAAGTTTACAAGTATAACAGCTACATGAGACACAGGATTACACACTGAATAAACAAATAAAAACTTATAAACGCACTGCAACAGCAGCCTACAAACAAGTTACATTCCAAAACTTCCTTTAAAAAAGAATCCAGTAATCAGGAATATTACCAGTCAACCACGGCCACCCTTAGCCAATCATTGCCCCCCCCTGTGGCCACCCCGACCATTTTTCCCCCCTCTCATACAGATGGTGGCAGCAGTAATACTCTCAAGTACAATATTCAAAACATTTTCTTTTTTTGTGGTTAATTACAAACATCAATATACTAACATCAAAGATAAATACAAAATTCATGCTCTTTTCAGAACTAGGTTTTGTCTTATATGGGGTTAAGAGAAAATTATGTCTCTGCAAATCATCTAGGAGTCTTCAGTGAAATCAAAGATAAATAACAATTTTTATAACAATTTATCAAATAATCAATTTATGTAGATATTAGTTTTATTAGAATATTGATACAAGTAGGTAAGTAATGACAACGATGATTGATTTACGGCCCAGAACTCAAAACTGAGTTCTATCAACTATACCTGTTATCTAGAAATTAAGGATGTCCGGGGATCCCAGTTTGAGGGCTACTAGTTTAAACGACAAAGATCGGCTGAAATCAGAATTAGAGTTTATGTGATACTGATAAATTTAGCTGTAAAAAAAAAAAAAAAACTTCTAAAGTTGGCTTAAAGTAAAAATTATTTTTTTAAGTCTATGTTCTTTTTTTTTTTATCAGCAAAGTTAATATTTTCTCCATTATTTTCCTGCTGGGCATCAACTTTAGGCCTTAGAAGGTAGTGTCACAACAACTGTTGGGTTATTTTAGATTATACTTCTGGAAGAAACAATTAAGGCAGATTCAGTGTCCTGATAAACTGCAGTTTATTGTATTAATATGTGATGACTTTGCTTTTCTTTATGTGTTTTTCTGTCACCCAGTTCTGGATAATGATGAAGATATCAAGCAGTTGAACAAAGACATCAGTGAGCTGAATGAGTCCAACGCAGAGATGGAGGCAGATATGATGAACTTACACACTCAGGTGAGCTCAGTGCTTCAAGCACAACTGCAAACATAAAAAAAAAAAAAATCCTCAACTTTTAATAAAATCTGGAGTTAGAGATGTTGTATAGGATCATCAGAATCAGAAATAACCAGGTTAAAGTGCATGAGCAAGGCATTTAATTTATTTAACTGATTTTTCACTCTTACCCAGGGTGCAGACATTTACATGTTAACAACATATGTTTTGAAATAGACCTTTTTCAAATATGTAGATGTACGTATACCTACACACAGAAACATTTGTTTGAAGAAGAGCCATTTTGTTTTGTGCTCTTTATGTTGCTCCTTAGGAAAGTGTTGAGACACAGCGAGCACCAAAGCACAATTAAAACAGATATAGCAGCATGTCAAAGTGTAAACAAACAAAGCAGCCACAGCTACATAGCTTTGAAGGCATCCAGAAGCCGTTTTATAAATCCAATTTTCAATTTTTATACTTCATTCGTCCATAAGGGTCCACAGATTAAAAGTAATCCAGCATATTAGTAATTGAAATATCCCATGATGAGAAAATCACCCATAACATCCGGTTGTTGACATCAGAAATGTCAGCTGGTTATAGCTTATTCTCAGCATCTTGCTAATATTTACTTCTAATACTAATTTCCTCAATTGTTAGACCGCAATGTTTAGTATGGTTCTTTATATCGTCTTCTTATCTACAAGACAAAAGTGTCTGCATATTTTGATGTATTCATATATATACATATATATATATATATATACAGGTGCTGGTCATAAAATTAGAATATCATGAAAAAGTAGATTGATTTCAGTAATTCCATTTAAAAAGTGAAACTTGTATATTATATTCATACATTACATACAAACTCATATATTTCAGATGTTTATTTTGTTTAATTTTGATGATTACAAATGACAACAAATGAAAATCTCAAATTCATCATATCAGAAAATTAGAATATTGTGAAAAGGTTCAAAATTGATGGCCCCTGGTGCCACACTCTAATCAGCTAATTAACTCAAACCACCTGCAAAAGCCTTTAAATGGTCTTTCAGTCTAGTTCTATAGGCTACACAATCATGGGGAAGACTGCTGACTTGACAGTTGTCCAAAAGACGACCATCGACACCTTGCACAAGGAGGGCAAGACACAAAAGGTCATCGCTAAAGAGGCTGGCTGTTCACAGAGCTCAGTGTCCAAGCACATTAATAGAGAGGCGAAGGGAAGGAAAAGATGTGGTCGAAAAAAGTGTACAAGCAAGAGAGATAACCGCACCCTGGAGAGGATTGTGAAACAAAACCCCTTCAAAAATGTGGGGGAGATTCACAAAGAGTGGACTGCAGCTGGAGTGAGTGCTTCAAGAACCACCACACACAGACGTATGAAAGACATGGGTTTCTGCTGTCGCATTCCTTGTGTCAAGCCACTCTTGAACCACAGACAGCGTCAGAAGCGTCTTGCCTGGGCTAAAGAGAAACAGGACTGGACTGCTGGTGAGTGGTCCAAAGTCATGTTCTCTGATGAAAGGTCCCAGGTCCCAGAGTCTGGAGGAAAAGAAGAGAGGCACTTCATCCACGTTGCTTGAAGTCCAGTGTAAAGTTTCCACAGTCAGTGATGGTTTGGGGTGCCATGTCATCTGCTGGTGTTGGTCCATTGTGTTTTCTGAGGTCCAGGGTCAACGCAGCCACATACCAGGAAGTTTTAGAGCACTTCATGCTTCCTGCAGCTGACCAACTTTTTGGAGATGCAGATTTCATTTTCCAACAGGACTTGGCACCTGCACACAGTGCCAAAGCTACCAGTACCTGGTTGAAGGACCATGGTATCCCTGTTCTTAATTGGCCAGCAAACTCTCCTGACCTTAACCCCATAGAAAATCTATGGGGTATTGTGAAGAAGAAGATGCAATACACCAGACCCAACAATTCAGAAGAGCTAAAAGCCACTATTAGAGCAACCTGGGCTATCATAACACCTGAGCAGTGCCACAGACTGATCGACTCCATGCCACGCCGCATTGCTGCAGTAATACAGGCCAAAGGAGGCCCAACTAAATACTGAGTGCTGTACATGCTCATACTTTTCATGTTCATACTTTTCAGTTGGCCAACATTTCTATAAATCCTTTGTTTTTATTGGTCTTCAGTAATATTCTAATTTTCTGATATGATGAATTTGAGATTTTCATTTGTTGTCATTTGTAATCATCAAAATTAAACAAAATAAACATCTGAAATATATGAGTTTGTATGTAATGTATGAATATAATATACAAGTCCATCCATCCATCCATTATCTTACACGCTTGTCCCAATTGGGGTCGCGAGGGGTGCTGGTGCCTATCTCCAGCAGTCAATGGGCGAGAGGCGGGGTACACCCTGGACAGGTTGCCAGTCCATCGCAGGGCAACACAGAGACACACAGGACAAACAACCATTCACACACACACTCACACCTAAGGACAATTTAGAGAAGCCAATTAACCTAACAGTCATGTTTTTTGGACCGTGGGAGGAAGCCGGAGTACCCGGAGAGAACCCACGCATGCCCAGGGAGAACATGCAAACTCCATGCAGAAAGACCCTGGGCCAGGAATTGAACCCAGAACCTTCTTGCTGCAAGGCAGCAGTGCTAACCACTGCGCCACTGAGCAGAATAATATACAAGCATAATATACAAGTTTCACTTTTTAAATGGAATTACTGAAATCAATCTACTTTTTCATGATATTCTAATTTTATGACCAGCACCTGTATGTATGTATGTATGATTGGAGGAGCACAGCAGGACCTTTATATTCGAACCAGCATCTATTGCTCCACTAAGCTAACAAGCCTGGGAAAAACATGTTAATTAGAAATATAATAGAGACAATCTGATCCAGACCCATAAAAACACTTCTTATCTTTTCTGTGCAGATTTCTTCAATGGAGAAGAACCTAAAGACCATGGAAGAAGAAAATAAACAGATAGAGGAGAAGAATGAAGCTTTGTTCTTGGAGCTGTCTGGTTTAAGTCAGGTTTTAATTCGCAGTTTAGCCAACATCCGCCTGCCTACTATGGTGAGTATAGGTCTGCTTTACACTCAACAATTACCTCTGTTGTGAAAGTCTACCAGAACATTTTGGATATATTAAATAACTAGAACTGGGAGTTATAGTTAATTGCTAGGTAATTCAAATCAAGGGTAAAACAAATGAATTATTATAAGTTGAATGATAATAACTGTCATTTGCCCACTGACCAGGGTTCCCAGCCCCTTACCTAAAAGGTTGGCCTCCTGAATTCGGCTGTTAAAACCTCAGTTGTCTTTTATAGACTATGGATATCAGCAGAGTGATTAATCACTAACTTAATAAATATGTCTCTGTTAATTTGGATGCTACTGAAAGAAGAGTGAATCCAGCCTGACTGATAAATATTTCACTGCGTAAAATAAACACAAATGATGACGAGTTTATTAGCTACACCCAGCATTATATCTAATAACTAAACAAACACTAAAAACTGCTGAAAATAAGCACAAATAAACAAATAAAGTGGAAGAGGGGTCAAAGAGTCTATTCAAACTCTGAAGGATGTTTGAGTTTTAAGGCATCTTTGCAGGGGGGTTAATTTTATAACTCACAGCTTCCCTTATTTACAGCAGTTAGCTGGTAGCCACAGCCCTCATGGAGCAGCTCCTCTCCGGCTCCTCTCAGTCTCCATCTCAGCCAGGAAGCCACAAATCAGCTGCTTCAAGCGACTCCTTTGGCCAACAACAGTCTGGGCCCTCCGTTGGTCCTTCGGTAGTTAGGTTTTGGTTACCAGAACTGGATTTGCTCTCCTTTTCTCTGCTGCAGGCGATTTCAGGAAAAACTGCATTCAGCTCCTTCTGAATCATAAGAAAAAGTAGTGATTTGTTATTAGTGTTGCGCCGATGCCATTTTTTGGCCCCGATACCGATACCCGATTCCTGGCTGTGCAGTATCGGCCGATACCAATACCATAATAATGTAAAATAATTGCCATCATGGCTTTGTCAAGCTGCTGCCTACCTTTGTGAAGCAGGAAAAAATCTAATACAAAGTGAATCCAGTAGAACTTTTTACTGTCTACCAGGAGTGGGTGACAATAGTTGAATAAACTTATCAAAATGGTATCGATGCCCTATTTGTTGGTACTCGCCGATACCGATACCACCATTTTAGGGCAGTATTGGGGCCCCGACCGATACTGTTATCGGTGCAACACGATTTGTTATTAGTGAGGCTCCGAGGCTTGTCTAGTAGTGGAGGGGGCGTTTCTGTGAAGCGCGTATCAAGGCTTGATTCATTTAGGGGAGGGGTATAAATCGATAACATCCAAAGCCTCACTACCGCTATACCATGTGATTGCATCAATAAGTGGTTCAGATCGCTACAGGCATTTAAACAGCCTCAGTGTTCAAGATGTGGGAGTTTGGAGGAGAGTTGTGGTCAGAAGGATAGATCATAAGAATAGATTGGTTATTTTTCCAACCAATCTAGTTAGTTAAAACAATCTTGGTTAAACAGTATAATGAGCAGAGTAAGCCACTGGTTTCAGTTGAGTTATTAGTATTTGGTATTATTGCTTTCTAAAAGACACTTACTGCTGCATCTGGCATGAGCTGTAAGACTTAGACTGTTAAAAGGGAGTTTTTCCTCTCCACTGTCGCTACAAGCATGCTTAGTGTGAGGGATTGTATTTTAGTCAATGAGTCGATGCAATTAGCTGGTTTTCCTTAGATAGAAAACTTTGAATCAAACTGACTGGATGATCTGGTTTAACTGTAAAGTGACCTAAGATGACATGTGTTGTGAATTGGTGCTATAGAAATAAACTGAATTGAATTGAAAGACTTTGCCTTCCAGTTCAACAGTTGTTGATTAAAGACCTGGATTAAGTTGCTGTAATATGTTGGCAATTTGACCAATTAGTATTGGTTTGCCCTTTTACCAATTTAGATTGCGTAAAAAAAAAACTGCCAAATTAGATAATTAGCAAAATTAGATCACATAACTTTCAACCCGATTAAAAGGCACTGCTTCATCTCACCATCGCTATTCAGCAGGCATTTAAAGAGCCTCAGGATTCAGTGAAGATTTGGAGGTTGGAGGAGAGCTGCAGTCAATTGGATAGAGTTTGGATAGATTCTAAGAATATATTGGTTTGAAAAACAACCAATCTAGTTGGTTAAAACTATTTTAGTTAGACCCTAACCCTTTCTAATATGCAGATACTGTTGCTAGTAGCATCAGCTGTAAGAAATTTATTTCTAATGCTGAGGTTGTTGGTTTGTGACACATCTAAGACTTTTGAAAGTTGCGATAATACTTAACGAGTATTTTGGCTAATGTGACTAATTTGTACAGTTTGTAATAATAAATACAAATATAGATTTGATAAAAACAACACTGCCAAACTGGTACAACACAAAACTTCCAACCCAAATAAAACCAAAAACTGTGGAAAAACTATTATTTCTAAATAAAATGACTAAGAGCTTTTATTTTGCTCATCGTTGCCCATTTTGCACTTTCACTGCCTGCTTGATAAGATGTCGCTAAAATGGCAGAAAAACAGGGAACCTTAAATGGTTTTTGTCTTTTTACACACAAAAAAACTTACAAATGGTTTTATTTAACATACTAATCATTAACAACTTCAAAGGAACTTAAATTGAAAAAAAAAAAAAAAAAAAACAAGAAAGACAACAGAAAAAAATCCAAATTATGTTACTAACTGTAGTTCTGCATGTTTACGTAAAGCTTCATGACCTGTGGGGATCGTTGAAGCAAACAGTTCAGTGAGGCTTTATCTCTCCATCACTACTAAATAAACTAATAATATAATCAACACATCCAGTGAAACAGTGAGGATATGAAAAAATGACGCTCTGACTCCCTTCTCCTTTAGTCACACTTGTCCCTCACAGGAAGAAGAACCTGAACTCAGGGAGAAAATAGACTAATCTTGACTTGTGAACTTATCTTTCAGCAGGAACCGGTGTCGGAGCAGAACTTTGATCATTATGTGGAGACTCTGACGTACATGTTTACCAATAAAGACTGCTACCAAAACCCAGAGAGCCGAGCGCTGATGGAGTCCATCAGCCAAGCAGTGAAAGGCATCGAGGTCTGATGCCAGGCAGCGGCGGCGGCGACCACATTCTTCTGAAGTCCATCATGTCTCTATGTGATCATTCTTCCTCTTCAGTTATTTCTTACCTGTTACCTCCATTACTTCTTTAGCATGTTGTTGAGTGACGTGTGAGCCAGGACTGCATGTCAGGTGTGCTCGCATCCAAGGGTTACAATAAGTCAGGAAGTTCAAACCAGGAAACGAGAGCAGAACAAATAAAAGAGCCTGAAGTGAAGTGAGTTATGAACATATCCCAATAAATCTGATAGTATTCCACATTAGCTTAGTGTTGCACCTCCAATAACTAGTTTGTAGGTTTATTTTACTGTTGTTGTGTAACTATTTGTGTCCTGTGCAATTGTTAGTTGCATAACTAACTCATATCTGCTGCATTTTTTAAGCTATTATTTATTATTTATCTGCTTTTTAAATTATTTCAACGCCCAGATGAAAAAGATTCAATAACACAATAATAAAGATAAAGGGGTCATTTCCTCCACTGCTGAACAAAGAGGAAATATTTTAAGATATCAACTATGAATTATTTTCTATATCTTATTGTTTATTTATGTACTGGGATCTTTTTATGTGCAAAAATTTTGTAACAAAAAGTTTTTAAATAATTTTGTAAGGATTTTTGTGCTTCTGTTTATATCCCTTTGATTTTTATTTCCCCAAACTATTTTGAATACACTGCTATAGAGAGGAGGAGACGGAGCTGTGCATATTCGGTATTTATTTGGTGAAAAAACAAAGTGATGGTGAATATTTATTTTTTATTGTCTATGTGCTCAATGATGGGTGTAAATTGATTAGTCTTTATGTTTCTCTTGAAATAAAAATAAAGTTACCACGAATTTCCTGAGTCACTCTGATCTACATCATTACTCCACCTGTCAGGAAAAAACAAACTACTAATTCAATAGGGCTCGGGATCCGCGTTGCATTGTGGGACGTAGCGGCCATATTGAGGGCTACGCGAACGTAAACATAGCTCTGATACAACGTTGTTGTTGAAAGAAGAGACGTAGAAGTAGAGAGAAAAAATATGTTAAAATCCCGAAAAGGATCTGGAATTTACCGGGACACATTAAATAGAGAAGCCAGTGACCGGTATGTTGACAAAATCAGCATTATTAATAATTTGGATCCATAAGAAGTTCCAAACAATGAGTGGAGCACCAATGAAGTGGAGCACCCTCCCCAAACCCTCCGGGTTTCTCACGTATTTGAGCCTTTTCCCGCTGCTGTTTTTATTATTTTCCCGTAAAAGATCCCAACTTTGAAGGAAAGAAACGCTGTAGGCTATAAAATAAAACCGTGCATCTTTAACTTACCAGAATGAAAATGCAGGGAACACACTCTCATTGACATCGGGATACTGTGGAAAGTTAAGTTCGGTCGTCTTACAGCCGCGATCCAAGCTAGCCGACGACTCTTTATCTCTGACACTTGGTGTCCGTGGTTGCGCCTCCAGGCAGGAAAGCGGTGGAAAGTTAACCCATTTTCTATGTTTTTCCCATGGCGATCATGTGTTGCGCTGTTACAGCCCGCAATACAGCAACAGTTTACCATGGTTGAAATAAAGTTAAGGTGAAATTAATCAAATTAAAACACAGCTGAGAGGGAGTACAGTATGAGGTAGTCGTAGGCAGTAGTCTGAGCAGCGGTAAAGGAGATATTCAAGATGGCGGCGACGCAAAGTGCTTACGTCATGACGACCAAGCCCTATATAAACCACAGGAAATATAAATACCTTGTATAAACTTGATTTAAGACTTTTCTGACCAACTTCTCATCAGAAGCTGCGAAAACTACGAATAAACTAGAAACTAGAACCACTGTTTGATGTTCAAAGCTGAACGCAGACCAACGCTGTCTGCAGCTTCATGTAGAAAACATTTTCATCTCACTGCATCTATCATAGCAGAAAGAATGACAGACTGGTGCATCTGCTGCTGTTGATGATGGAACATAACCGCACAGAGAGGATCCTGGGATCTTCCAGCAGGTCTTAGCTGACCGTCTGCCAGGCAGATTAGTGCTAATATGGAGCGACTCCTCGTGAGGTCAGATTAGTCAGCTTAAAGATCAGCTATCAGTGACAAACTATTAAATATCTGCAAGAAATGGGATGAGAAGTGAACGGCGGGGTCTGATTGGATGAATCCCAGCCAATCAGGTGGGAGTGATGACCTCAGGTAGAATAGGTGTGTTGCTAGCAGTTAAATATCAGTATCTGCTGTCCTCTTCTACAGGTCATGATGTCACCAAGCGCCGCAGGAGCTTCTCAAACATTCAGCTTTATGGCCAAAAAGCTGCCAGGATCATTATTGGATGTCATAAGGGTATTAATAGCAACACTTGGAAGGAAGTTGACTGGAAGATGAAGACAAGGTTCTTTAAGACACCCTTAGTGATCTCTAAATTTGTAGATAACCCAGCTGCTATGTACTGCTGAAGAAAATGTGGAGGGATTGGCGACCACCTACACATATTCTGGGATGGCCCAATGATGCTTCCTTACTGGAGGGGGGTAAAGAGTGAGATAGACAGGGTTCTGGGTACTGACTTGCCGTTCACTCCGAGACAGTTTCTTTTGGACCTAAGTCATGAGGACAAGTACTCCAGAGATCAAAAGTATTTACTACATATTCTACTGATGACTGCTAGAAAAATGGTAATGATAAAATGGAGGAATGCACTGCCTCCTACGGTTGCACAGTGGAAGCAGGTATATGGAATGGAGGCTTTAACTGCCCAATTACAACTGAAGTGTGATGTTTTTATAAAGAGACGGTTACCTATAGAGAGATTTATTTCCAATTTTACTGAATCCCACAGACTGTTATAATGTATTAACTGTCCATCTTTCTACTTTATCAGTCCATTTTACATTCTGTATCGGTCAGCTCCATGGATGCTGGATTTTCTTTTACTTGCTCTCCGTCATGCACTGTTACATAATCTCTATGTGCCAAGGAATATTTAGCAATGTGTGTTCTTGTTCATGTTTGTTTAAAAAGCAAATAAAAAAAGTAAAAAAAAAAAAAAGCTGCCAGGATCAGGAGAAAAGAGCATATCTAAAAAACTTAAACTAAGATTGTGAGATCAGATAAAGATTCCTCTTTTATGCTCATTTAGCAGCTGAGATGAAAGAAGTCCTGAAATTGTCTCCTTAGTTTAACAGACGATGTTTGAGTTGATTTCAATCATAAAGAGTTTTCCAAATATATTTTACTGTTTTCATTTTAATCTCCAGTCTTTGGTTCCACCCCAAATAATCTGATTTATCTAAAGGAGCCATTAGTGAAAAATTAAACATCTGCTCTCCTCTCAAAACCTTTTTTGATAAAGTCCTTTTTTAAAGTTTCATTCCTGAATTTATTTCTATTTAGAAAAATAATGGAGCAGAATTCCCTTTAAACTGGATTATTGCCTTTTATCCTGGTTTGCTGCCATCTTGGTTTTATTGCTGCTGGTCAACATTAAATTAACGCTTTGAATCATTTTCTATTCAGATTCATTTGGTCTCTTTATTTGCTGCAGTGACAGAATTCAGTTTAATGATCTTTACAAACCATCAATACTTTAAGTAGAGAGATGCAAACCTCTCATATCCTGTTGCCATAGTGATGACGGCTTCACCCGTTTCAGGATATCTACTCTGCGCTTGCCGCCTGTTGAAGCGGTTCGAGAAATTCAGCGAGAAAACCCGCTTAATTTCATTAACCCATTTAGGCCTAAAACGCCTGGAAAAAACACCTTAAAAACCTATGGCCGATTTTAAAAAATACCCCTAAAACCTGAAGTTTTTCTGTAAATTCAGCAACTGTGTCAACGCCTAAATTATTGATATCTCAGCTTCTGTAGCAGATAGAACTCAAAATATATTTTATCTTTGAAATTCTTCCAAAAAAAAAAAATGTGAAAAGCAGTAATCAAAAAAAAAAAAAATTCAACCTTTTATTTTTTCCATATGTGATCATGTCTTCATTGAGAATGTGCAATATAAAACGTTTTCAAAATAAAGAACAAACATTACATAAATAACTATCTGATGATTACTTATTAACAGTATTATTATGCATAATAATGCATATGTCTGTGTTATAAATTGCATACAACCTACCTCCAGATGGCCACAAATCTGTCCCGGGACATATTTTGGGGGAACTGCGTCCTGAAGAGAGGTTTACATACACAGCCCAATAAATGTCTTCATCTCCGTCACAGTCACCGGTGACCACTTTGCCATCTTTGCTCTTGTTGGAGTTTGGTTTGTTTGGTCACTGTACCTATTCGTCTCGGTAACTAGATGCATCCAAAGTTCTGCATTAAAAATATGCTCAAATGCCTGCAGCGGTGTGGCGTCTGCAGGCAAATCAACTTTCACTCCAGGTGTGCGGTTGAAAACACTCCGTGCATTGCGGTGGTAGTTCGATTGGTTCAGCGCGTTCAAAGTCATCATTTTCATCTATACCGTCATCAAAGCCGACACACTCCTCAAAATCACCGCCTTCCGACAACTCTTCTCTGTCAAACTCCTCCATGTTTGCTTGAAAAAAACTTCTTGCTTGACTTATATGCTCTCCCGGCGTCAATGGTAGAATGACGCAACAGCACCCCCGGCTTGAATGGTAGAAATGCGGTAATGCTTTCCCGGCCTAAATGGGTTAAACTTTCAGTCTGATCAGTTTTACTAAACTTCATTAACGCCTCCCCCACAGCGATGGATTCCCTCGCCACGCGCCGCCACAGGAAACTTTCAAATGAGGCAATTAAGGAGCCATTTTTATTTATTTGTTTTAATGGATAAAAAAATATTTCTTTGGACAAACAGTCAGTCCCTATTTGCAGAGCAAATAAGAATCAAAACAACAGTGACCTCCAAACGATGCAAAGTGGAGCAAGACAAGATGAGGTAAACGGCCAAATGTACAGGAAAGCATGCCCCACATTCACAACAAGAAGAATTAGAATAATAAACAATACAAAAAGAAAAATCACAAAATCTGCAACTAGAGCAACTTATTTTACAGGTTAGATTTGAGCAGTTGGGATGCAACGCCCACCCAGAGCTGCCCAGTAACGCTGCTGGTTCCACATTATCTGACCACCAGGCAGGAAACGCAGAGTTTGGAAGGTCCGATGCAGTCGTCGTGACAGAAGGCACCGCAGCCTTGGCACATGATCATGGCTTTGAGGCGGCAGGAGCATTTCAGCGCCACCTCCTCCGTCGTACTGTCCGTGAAGGCCTGGATGCTGAGCGTGGTGTGGCTGGACGCCAGGCGAGGGCGCAGCTGGAGCACGCCATCA
Source organism: Cyprinodon tularosa (assembly GCF_016077235.1). Classification (NCBI taxonomy): domain Eukaryota; kingdom Metazoa; phylum Chordata; class Actinopteri; order Cyprinodontiformes; family Cyprinodontidae; genus Cyprinodon; species Cyprinodon tularosa. The sequence goes on from NW_024037891.1 coordinate 41,771, forward strand.
GCCACGCCCCGCGAGAAACCGCCGTTATCCATCATGGACACGTTAGCCGTGTAGCTCACTACCCCCCCGTTTCCTCCCTGTTTAGGAAGCTTCCCGTACAGCTGGAAGGGGAGCGAGGTTGAGGAAGAGGAGGGCAGAGGAGAGAGCGAGGAGGGGGAGCCGGAGGAGCACGGAGCTTTGCTGTGCTCCTTCTTTGATATCCTGGTTAAAGTCATCTCCATGTTCAGCAGTCCCTCCATGGCGCCTCGGCTCAGGTACCCGTCCATGGCGTTGGCCGGCTCCTTCTTAGGCACGGCGGCGGCGGACTTGGCCGCGCCCTGGCACGAAGGCCGTGAAGCTGTTTCGCTCTTCACCGCCGGAGCAGGAGACGGCTTTCTCTGATGGGACAGAGAAAGAAGAGCGCCGAGCTTGACCCCGGCGGCTCCGTCCGCGCTGTCTGCAGCGCCGCCGTTGGACACGGCGGGGTCGACCTGTTGGAGCCTGTCTGGAGCGTCCCTCTGCTGATGCGGGTTAGCGCCGCACTCTTTAATAACTCGGGACTCTACGACGGCCAGAGGCGCGCTTTTAGACAAAGAGGAGGGCAGAGAGGTGATGACGGGGACGGCAGACAGCTGCGACACGTCCGCGGCGCCAGAGACCCGATGGCTGGTGGGCGACTTGTTCAGGCTACGAGTCAAATCTGGAGTGGGACACTGAGCAGAGGAGTCGGACCTGTGGGCCGCTTCTGTCTGTCTCTGTGGCGGCAGTAAGCTAAAGGCCAGCCGAGTGGCGGAGTGTGGCGGTAGGACCTTCTCCAGCGGCAGACTGCCCTGCAGGAGCTGCGTCACCAGAGGGTTGTTGGCCTCCACAGATGACACGGCTCTGGCGGACTGAGGCGGTCGCTTGGCGGCGGCGGAACCATTTGGCTGAGCGATGGGAGACTTTGAAGGTTCCCCCTCAGCAGAGCTTTCTTTGGAGCCGTCTTCTCCAGGTTCCACTTTAACAGGAGGACTAAGATGGCGGCGGTCTTGAGTATGATTGTCTGGTAGGTGAGGCGGAGCTTTGGGGAAGCGGGGCTGAATGACGGTCTGGCCTTTGTGGCTGGGTAGGAAGGCCTGGATGAGCGGCGGCTGGTTCTGAGGGGGGAGGCTGCAGATGACCAGCTGTCCGTTCGGCTGGGCGTTCCAGCTGGGGTCAGGATACCCCGCCGCCGCCTCCTCCTCCTCCTCCTGGCTGTCGTTCTCACAGTCTGAAGCCGTTTCTGTGGAGTCGCTGTGGACGGCCTCTTCTTCGTCCTTTACTTGAGGAGCCGTTGGAGAAGAGGCGGCCGTCGGCCATTTGGCTGATGGAGAACGTTCTCCTGGTGGGTCCAGATGGTGCGAGCTGTGATGGATAACCCCGCCCACTCCACCCTCCCTCCCCTTGTCTTGGCCTTTGGCCTGAAGAGAACCACTCAGAGTTTGAAGAACATCCACACCATGCGCTCCAAACCTTGGGAAGGAATCTGGGATGGAGGTTTGGGTCAGGGCAACTTTTTCACAGCCTGGGTCGACGGTCTGAGGCGAGGCGGCCGACGACTCGGCCACGGGGCTGGCCTTGGCCGACGACTCAGATTTAGCGTCCGGCTCTGGAGGAGCTGGTAAATCGCTGTCTGTTAACCTGTTGGAGGAGCTCAGGGGGTCGGCCGTCTCCTCCACCTTGGTCTCCCCACCTGGTCTCTGCTGATGAGGGCTGATGACTTGTGGAGACATGGAGGCGGAGGTGTTGGACGGCGAGGGAGAGGAGTGGGAAGCAGCTTCTACATCGGGAAGCTGTAATTGTGTTCCAGACGAATTAGGCTCCGAAGAAAAGTCCTGCTCTTCACTCCCATTGGCTCCTCCTCCATCTCCTCCTCCTCCTCCTCCGGGCTCGACTGGTCCTGGGTGCTCTCGGCTTCTTCGTTCGCTGCTGCTATCCGATATCCCAGCAGGAGGCCACACCCGGACACAGGACGGCCCCGCCCCCTCGGCAGAGGCCGCAGCAGCAGCCTCCCGTTGGGCGCGGGCTTGCTGGGCGCGGGCTTGCTGGGCGCGGGCCTTGATGTCTGCCAGAGTCCGCGCGCCGCCCGTCCCCGACCTCCGCGAGCATTCCGTCGGGGGCACGATCCGGGGACAGATCTGGTAGGTGGGGTGACCTTTGACCCAGGGAGGTTTGATTCTGGAAAGTTGAATCTAGAAGAGCAGATAAAGCAGAAGGTCAACATGTGAAGGATTCCTAGATGTGAAGAGAGCAAACATCGCAGGACTCACCCGGATAGGTGGCACCTTGGGCTCTTCGGTTGTCGGCTGCGGCTTCTCTGAACACACGCTGTCAATTGTGGTACGAAAGGACCGACGGTCGTTGAGACGTGCCCTTTTCTCGGGAAAGCTGGAGAAAGCCTCGACCTCATCCTGCCTCCTCTTCTGCTCCTTGAGCTGGCCGACGAGCATGGGGGTGGTGGCGGGGCTGGCTGACGGACTGCTCTCACGGCTGCTGGTGACGGTCCCCCCGGTCACAGAGGTGACCACCGAGGCGGCGTCATCCAAGTGATCCGCAGGAACCGTGGCACTGGAGGACCCTGAAGAGGACGAGGAGTCCAGCCCAGTGGTAAAAGCTCCCTGCTGATCAGGAGAAGAGGGAGAGGAGGCGGGAGAGGAGGCCGGTGAGGAAGAGGAGCTGGACGAGGAAGATGGGGAGGTGGTGGAAGCCAGGACAGGTGGCTCCTCCTTGGGGAGCTGAGAGGGAGCCACTTCCAGCTCTTCATTTGCACTGGTGGAAGCTGTACTGGGACTTGGACTGGGAACCGGAGTGGGAGGTGCAGGTGTGGTTGGCTCTGGAGCAGGAGAGGCTTCCGGTTCCGCCACCGTGTTCTCGACGGGAAGCTCCACGCCACAGTCCACGTGGAGCACCACCTCCCCTTGAACATCCGTGCTGCTGGGGACGGGGGAGTCCACAGAGACGGCGGCGACGTCCAAAACCGCTTCGGCGTCCGCCTCTTTGGGTGGCAGAGCCGGACTGGCCTTGCAAAGGGTGCGGCGGGCCCTGCGCCGCAGGTCGGCGCGCGTGCGCCTCCTCATCCTGCCGTCTCTCCTACGCCGACCCACAGTGCGCCTTTTGGGGACGCCCGCCGAGACCACGTCCGCGTCGCCTTCCAGCACGGTGGCCGCCACCTCACTGGCTTCACTGACCGTTAGCTTTAGGGACTCGTCCCGCGTCAGACCCAACCTGCAGGGCGACAGCGAGAGCTCAGCAAGCAGCACTTTGCTAAAAACAGAAACAGCTTTTCTAAACACAACATGCTCTTACTTCTGCCCGTGGTACTCTTCAAAAAACTTCTCTTTCCACGCCTCCACCTTCTTCTCCTTCTCCTTTTCCTGTCGGAATCGGACCTGCATTTCATGGGTGAATTCACCTAAACAAACAAACACATCTCAGCGTTTAAACACGCACCATAACGACACCATCACATCCACCGTACGCATCATATCCTGCCTCCTGTCATGGTACAATGAAAAGCTTTAGAAACCACTCCTCCATCTTGGTTTTACTAGCGCTGCTTTTAGGGTGGACATAGTTTGGGACGTTGGTCAATAACCAAAACATGACTTTCTCTACATGTGGCGGGTTTAGGCGTAGCAGGGCGCCATTCTTCCCCTCGTCTAACGCTCGGCTTTCAGTCGTTGCATGAAAGAACTGAAGCTTCTGCATCTCTCAGAGGTTCGAAAGGAATCAGGTGATCTGTAACGTCTCCCGTTTCCTCACTGAAGGGTTTCATTTGTCCTTGATGAGTTTAAATCAGCTCAGAAACAGGGGCTTCAATCTGGGCTGAATCAACATCCTGTTCACCTCAATAAGCTTTTCTAATCCACCAGCGACCATCTCCCAACAGTGCTGGATGTGAAGACGTTACCTTCAGCCAGTCTTTCCTTCCAGCTCTGAGAGGCGTGTGTGAAGAACTCATTGTTCAGGGCGGACGTGCTCAGCCGCGCCATGCCGTCAGGTCCAACCTAAAAACAACAATTCCAAAATGTAGTTTGCATCTATGCAGAAGTGCTATAATATTTATCTCCATTTGCACAGAGACCATGTCTGTATGGACTATTAACAGTTTATACAAACAAAGAGTAATTATAAGAGGCTATAAAATAAATAAATATTAAACTTTTTACCGATGGAAACTATAAAAATCTTCCTGTAAACCAGATCTCAGGTTAGCCTGGGAAGGTTCAGTGGCTTTAAGGTGACCCGTTTCTGGTCCCAGCACTGAAGGAGCGTCATCCTCTGCATCACTACCAGGTTTGAAGAGTTAGAAAGCATTTAGAGGAAAAAGGATCTACCTGTCGATCCACCTCTGGCAGCAGCTGGAGCAGCTGCTGCTGTGAATGTGAGGGAAAAGCTGAGAAGGTCCGCACATTGATGAGGGCTCGGATGTTGGTGTTGACCAGAATGGAGCCCGGCGTCTCAAAGTCTATATCTACGCCTCCACGACTTCTTTTCATGGGACCTACCACAGAGGGAGGAAACAAAACAACAACGCTTTCAACATGGAGGACAGGAAACCACATCAAGACAGCATTATACAGAGGGTCCATTCTGAAGGTCTGTAACGGAGATAAAATCCAAACAGAAAACACGCCAAGCACAGTCCAAACCGCTCATACCTGTGGACACGTGCTCTCCGTTGACTTTAAGAGGAGTGAGAACAACGCGAGGCATCATGACGGCTTTCTTCCTTTGTCTTCCTGACTACAAAAAAAAAAAAAAAGAAAAAGATTATAAAACATTTAATAAACAGTGGATATTGATCAATGCTGATAGCTCCTATTAAGGTGGAACGGTTGACAAAATCCACGCTTCGGTTCGGTTCACGGTTTCACAGTCACGGTTTTCGGTTCGGTATATGTTGATTGTTAGCCTGACATGTTGGACATGTTGCTGTTAGCATAAACAACACGTGTTGCACAATGCTTGCACACTGTTGCACTTTTATCCACAGCTTTCTTCCCGCCGTCATCGTAGGTCACTCTAAATGCAAAGTGGTCCCATACAGCAGACCTATAAAGTGCTGCTGGCGCGTCTTCCAACTCCTGTTCTTTCCCACTCGCCATACCCACACAATTCTCCACAACAACTGATTTTTTTCTGCTACACCCGGCTACGCTGCTTCGCTTCTTCTTCTTCTTGTTTACTACTGGTGGTTGGCTTTGGTCGCAGTACCGCCACCTTCTGCTCTGGAGTGTAAACGCTTCGCCTATGAGAAAAAGGAGCAGCGCATGAACCGAACGCAACACACGCGAATCAAACCGAGACAGTCGAACCGAACGGTTCTGACGGTTTTCAGAAATCGTCCCATCCCTAATCTGTATACATGGGAAGCAGGAGGTGGAAGCAAAGCAAGCTAACCCCAGGCTCACACAGACTCCGGTCTTACCGTTGCGGTGCCGCAGTGATTCCAAGTCATTAAAAAGACGTAAACCTCTCTCACCGGCTGCTGAGCTGTCCGGCTGCGGTTACCGAGACACTCCGCAACAAGCTCTCGCAAATATCCTTATTTGGGCCGTTTTATCGCGTGAAGTTACGTGAACTCAAGTGAACTTCTGTTAAATCTCCGGACCTGTTGCCGGAGCCGCAGAGCCGCACCGCACCGTAGTCAAAAGGGCGGTGTGAGAGGGGGTGTGCGGGAGTTGCGGTCTCAGTCGGCTTGGTAACCGCACCGGAGCCAGTGTGAGCAAGGGGTAAGGCCATGCAGCTAGCAATGCTAACAGTTCCACACTGAGGAGTGAGGTTCATCAAGTTTAACGTACTGAGAATCACGGCTTCTGATCTTTGGAGAACCTGGTGGGCCTGACGTCCCCACAGTCTAATGTCCCCTTTAAAGGGACCATGATGCCATTTGGACATATATTCCTTTTTTTTATTAAAGTAGCACTCAAACATTTGGTTCTCTTTGTCGGACTAGCAGCTGCTCAGCGGTTTTCCCAACATACCAGTGTTTAGTTATGCGCCTGTGGTCGAACCCCCCCTTTGCATTAAAGGGTGCTGGAAATGTGCTCATCCTGCTCTGCCTCCCTTCAATCCTTTTTCTGCTTTCTGTTTATTTCCATAAATCCTGCGTTAGCGAGCCTCTCACCGTGGTCATAGATATTCTGACTAGAAGCTAAACACTTCCCCTTTCTCTCTGAGGGTTGATTGGTTCAATCATAAAACCTCAGAATAAACGACTGGGGAACATTTATGGACCAGCAGGATGGGAGTGAAATAGAACCTCAACTATATTGTCTTTCTGAACTGGTTGACTAGCGGGCCCCTGCTAAAGGAAGACCGAAAGCACCCGAGCCGTTTCCTCTGAAGCATCAGCTGTTTATTCTACAGATTAGAAATGTCAGTCATTTTTAATCTGATGTGAAACCGAGCTTTGAGCTCACCTGTCGTGAACGACTCAGCCTGGTCTGAGCGTGCTGGCTCTGCTGAGCATCTGTGCGTCCCTGCTGCCCGGCGGCCCTGCTGAGGCGTGTCTGAGGGTGGCTGCTGGGGGCCTGCAGCTCCGTGGAGCAGGAGGCGCTGGACGAATTCTCATCCACTGATGCTACAGGCCAGGAAAAATAAATACGGTTAGGCAGCTAGAATCCTCCTCTACCTGCGCGGGTTTTCAAACCAACAACTTCAGTAAGGAGGCTGTGCGGGGACACAGCACTAATGCTTTAGATCCTGGGCAGGTGGGAAGTTTTTATTTGGTTAAAGAGGAAAAACCTGCTGAAATGATGGGTCAGGGTTAACCTTAAAGTATAATTCCGGTTTTTAACACTTTTAGCCCATTTTCTGTAGTGTCCAGGATGAAATCGAATGATCGACACCAAAATTTTGACAATTGGTCCTGTCTCTGCTATTTGGCTCATGCAGAATCCCCCCCTGGCTTTCAGAATGGCTTCCATAGTGCATGTCCGATAATGTCCTTAAAACAACCGGAAACGGAAATGGGGCCTGTTTACGCTTAGTTGTAGTCTTTTCACAAGGCCCAAGTGTTTCTGCTTCACTCTGTGTACTCCGACGTCGAGGTGCTAACGTCTCTGTTAAACACTTTAAAAAACTCTGAAAATGGAATACGAAAGGTGGATTCTTGAGGAGGACATATTGGACTTTGAGTTTGACGGTAGAGGATACCGTCGCCAACTAGTGGTCTGGAGTGTGCAACGCTTCAGATTCGAACGGGAAGCGGAAGTTTATAAGCGGTTGTGATGTATCGGAAAAAATAGTTCTGGGATTTACAAAATGCTAAATAAAACAAGACAGGAACGGTTTTTCTTCACGAAACTTTTTTTGGAACGTCATTGAACAGCGCTGACGACCCGGTGAGTAGCATATTTTAAATAAAGAACGTTTAAGGTTGTTTTAAGGACATTATCAGACATGCACTATGGAAGCCATTCTGAAGCAGCCAGGGGGGGATTCTGCATGAGCCAAAAAGCAGAGACAGGACCAATTGTCAAAATTTTGGTGTCGATCATTCGATTTCATCCTGGACACTACAGAAAATGGGCTAAAAGTGTTAAAAACCGGAATTATCCTTTAACCCTAACCCATCATTTCATCAGGGTTAGGGTTAACCTTAACCCCATGATGTTATAATAAGCAAAGCTTTATTTATGCAGCCAGTTTTCATAGAAGGTGGAACCAAAGTCAGACAGATCAGCAGCCAGACCTCAGCTATTAGAGCAGGACATGATGATCTGTTCGGACGATGATGAAGAGCTTCAGGTCTATGGAGGAACTGGGATCTGTATGAAAAATGAGCTTCAGGTAAACATGCTGCCTTCAACTCCAGGAAGGTGGTCTGATTTTGGCCCCTGAGTGCACAGCATCTGGATGCTGCTCCTTTAAGCAGTCAGTAACGGAGCTTAAAGGGAAGGACGGGCTGGTCTGGGAGGTTAGCAGCCTGGATCACATGACTTCCCTCTGGCTCCTTTAACCCGACTCAGACTGGAGACCAGAATGTCCTTAGATCCTTCTTCCTTTCACCAATGTGGTTCATCTGCTGGAGCATCTCCAGATAACATCAGGCTCCAGGCTGTAGAGACGATAGACCCCCACCCACCCCCCACCCGGCTGAACAACCCTGGGGACCAGAGAACCAAACACGCTGAAGGAGGCTGGACTTTCTGCAGCTGCTCAGGAGGTGCAGCTCATGTTTACATCAGCTGTCTATAGGGGGCGCTCTGCTACCTCCTCATCAGTGGTAGCGTAATTTCACCTCATTGATGAAAAGGTTACATCTGGGAATGAGTTGGAAGTGAACATCCAGATGTTTGCTCTATCCATCAGCTAATCTGGGAACCAGCATCCCTCCTTCTGTAAAACATGGCTACTGCAGCGGAACGATGCGCCTGGATCAGAGCAAGTAGCCTAGCATGGCTTCCCACTGCTGATCAAACATGGAAGCTTTGCCCCAAAAAATGCATCTGAACTCAGGATGAACTGGACTGAAGACCTAATCAGGAAGCAGAGAAGCGTGAATCTACCATCGTTGTCTATGACGGCGGCGTTCTCTGAGGAGTCACAGCTCTCCTGTTCAGCCGTTTCGCTGGAGTCGACCTGGGGAGCAGCGGAGCCGGCCACCGGAGTGCTGCTGCTGCTCGAAGTGGCGTTTCCGGCCGACTCTGACGGAGCTTCTGACTCTGAAGCTGGTTTAGTCCACTGGAGGGCGTTTTTCTACAGGAAACAAACAAAGATGTTAAAAGGTGACCATGAAATCCTCCTGGAAGGTAAACAGCCTCTGACCCTGAAACCATGCTTCTACTGAATGACTTCCTGGGTTGCTACGCCCACAGAGTTTAACGTTAGCGAGGGAGAGAACACATGAGTGACTTGAGTACCTTGAGCGTAAACAGACTCATTCTTCCAGGAAGCTTGAAGAAGATGCTGTTCTTCACCCGATCCCCCCTGACTTGAGAATGCAGCATGGTGACCAAGCAGGCCAGAGGAGCTGTGCCACTAAAACCAAACACAGAAGTTCATAGTTAGAGAAAACGTCTCAGACAGTTAGCAGAGCAGAAAATTTCCAGGAACAATAATGTCTGTTTTAGATCAAACTCTAAAGGCAATCAGAGATTGCTGAAGTGGAATGTGACAGCTTCTTAAAATTTATTTAAAAAAATAAACAGTAATTGTGACGGCTGATGAAGCGGCTACATTTGACCGACAACATAAGAAAAAAAAAACACTTTTTAGTAAGACTGAAGTTATAATGTTAGATGGAAACACTGCTGAATATGATCAGCTCTAATCTCCGTGTTAAAATACTATTTTTCCAAAAACAGAAAGTTGTCAACAGATGCTACAGATGCCTCCATCCTGATCAGGAGCCCAAACAGCCCAGAGAACATAAGCTCCAGTTAGCCACCATCATGTAGGGATTGTTTTCATAAAGTCGCTTTAATAAAAAAAAACAAGCTGAGACTTGATCGTACTAAATAACAAATTTAAAATCCAAACTATAAAATGTTAGTTTAAGGGCACCTTGCCATGACCACCCCCACTTTCATGAGGGTTTCATTTAACTCAAGAATGCTTTATTGATGCTTAAGAGTTCAAGTTTCAACATCCCAGTAACATGTCTTTGATGACGCCATCAGATGTTCCTCCTTTGGTTTAGCTGCTTCTATTTCTGCTCCCTTTCAGTCTAATAATAATAATAAAATCATATGTCTGATGTTCCGGCTTATTTTCCTATGATGGCTTACAGTTTATCCACATCTTTAATAAAGATCTAATTATTGATAGAAGGTATAGCTGGAATTTTCTCCACTGCATGCTGATGTTTTATTATTGGGTATATAATAATAAGTATATTTGAGCGTATTGATAAAAAAAAAAAAAAACCCTGCTGCTACATTCTGATCCTCCATGGATGAAGGACTGAAACATGAGGACAGGAGAAGGACCTGCTGCTGCTGCTGCTTCTGGAAATGTTGGAGCCTGGAAATCAGCAGCATTTCCTCTTTGATGTATTAAGCAAGAAGATGAGATTATATCTCAGATTTTATGCCTTTTCTTTGATTCCAACTACATTATTTGGCTGTTTGGATCGACGCCATCTCTGCATGGCTGTAGCTCGATATAAAGTTCTTTCATAAGCTCCATGTTTCTCCATCATATCAGTAAAAATAACTTGGAAATGAAAGAGTGAATTCTACTCCATCATACTGCGTTATACTTCAATGGATAAACCGATCCCTAATATTCAGAGCAGCAGCGTAACAATGATCCTCCTGGAGGATCCGCCATGATTCAGAGCATCAACAAGCTGAAGCAGATGTTCTGTTTCCTTAGCAGGAAAACTGCATCAGGAAGCTGTGTGGAAAAAGGCTGGAGGGAGAGCAGCAAGCAATAGCCTAGCATAGCAATAGCCTGGCATAGCAATAGCCTAGCATAGCAATAGCATAGCACCTCAGTCTTTTTCACATGACCATATTTTCACAACTATAAGGCGCATATAAACGTCTTTTTTTTCCTCAAATTGTGCGGCGCGCCCCATGTGTTACTGCGGACGTTGTTGAGAGCGCCATGAGATGGTTAAAGGGGGAAGTGTGGGCGTGGATTGTGTATAAAAGAACAGGTATGAGCTTTATGCAGAACATTGTTGTCATAACAACCCTGAAAATGGCAAAGAGACACGCCTATGAGTGCAATTTTTCCATCCGGACCAGGACTACAGTTGCTCAGCAACGTCCGGCGGATTATAATGAAAAGCTGGCGAGCTTCCACTCCTTCTGCAGCAAACATCACCGACAAACGCATCCAGCCAAGCCACATCAACATGGACGATGTGGCGCTCACTTTCGACATCCCGGTGAATCACACGGTGGAGAAGAAGGGGACCAGCACGGTAGCGATACACGCAACGGGGTATGAAAAGGCGTCGTTTACTGTTGTGCTTGGCTGCCACGCAAATGGACAGAAACTGCCGATGGTGATTTTTAAGAGACAGACTTTGCCTAAAGAGACTTTTCCAGCTGGAGTCGTTATTAAGGCAAATGAGAAGGGCTGGATGGATGAGAAGATGATGAAAGCGTGGCTGAGGGAGGTGTATGTAAGGAGACCAGGTGGTTTTCTCCACGCATCACCATCGCTGTTAATCTGTGACTCCATGCGTGAAACAAATGAACGCTGTTATTCCGGGAGGTCTGACAAAGGAACTTCAACCGCTTGACATCGGTGTGAACCGGCTGTTCAAAGTAAGGCTGCGAGCGGCGTGGGAGCGATGGGTGACCGACGGAGACCACAGTTTCAGGATAAGTGGAAGGCAGCGCCGGGCAAGTTACGCCACCGTTTGCGGATGGATTTTAGATGCTTGGACTAACGTGTCTGCTGGCGCTGTTCAAGCTTTCACAAAAGCGGGCATCATTTCCGAGGAGCCGCACGGCACGGAAAGTGACTCTGACAGCGAAGAAGGGGAAATTTACGACGGAGTATTAGGGCCACACATGAAGAGAAAAAATATTTTTGCCATGACGAGATTAAACTTGACATGTCGACTTTAAAGTTTACATGTCGACATTAAACTCAACATTTCGAGAATAAAGTTGAAATGTCATGTTGAGTTTAATCTCGACGTGTCGACAATAAAGTTGAAATTAGTTCAAGAGAGCCAACCGCTGCACAGGTTACATGCACAGAATCCAGAATCAGACATGCCTTGTGTAGATGATTTGGTCAAATTGTACTTTCTGTGATGATTATACAGTTATACAGTTGCAGCACGTCAAAGACTACCTTCACTCTTAAAACGCAGACTGCAGCTTTGGAGCGCGGTCGCTCTTTTCTCCAAACTTTGGAATGTCGAGATTAAGGTCGCCACGATATATCAACTTTATTCTCGACATGTCGACTTTAAACTCGACATGTCGACTTTAAAGTCGACATGTCGAGTTTAATCTCGTCATGGCAAAAATATTTTTTCTCTTCATGTGTGGCCCTAATACTCCGTCGTAGAAATTGGCATGTCTGATTTAGCGCAGCTGTTTAATTCAGAAACAGAGGATGATGACTTTGATGGGTTTGATTAATACTTTGTAATAAATACTTGAATAAAGCACAATCATACTCAGTTTTGCTCCTGCTCTATTTTTAAATACGCAGTAGAGGTATTTAAATGTAGTAGAGGACATGTATCAGTATATAAAACCCAACAATTATAAGAAAAGGCCTTTAATAAAAAAAAAATGTTCTTTAACGTACCTTCTGTTAACCGACGGCAGCAGTCCAACGCATTCATGGAGAGAGAAAAAAACAGTTATCCACAGAACGCATCATGTTCACTTAAGAAACCGAAACACTGCAGTTTTCATGAGAAACTATTTGCTTTTAAAAACAAATAAGCTGTTAAACAGAACAGATCCCAGATCTGAATCAATGAAATGATCTGATTGAATTAGAGCGAGATTGATGGCGTAGAGGTTAGAGCGGCGCATTTTGTGCATAATAAAAACACAGAGCATTTGTTCAGAGCAATAAATCACTTTTAAAGACAAATATTTAAACTCCTTGTTTAAATTAATAAGCTAAAATTTACACTACTAAAAAAAAAATTGAAGAGAACCCTCAGAAAACATCCTAGATCTGAATGAACGTAATCTGTAGTAATCTGATTGAATACTTCTGGATGAAGGTGAATGTTCCGACAACATGGAAATCTCCTTGATTAACTAATAGAGGCCTGGATTTAATATAAAGGCTGATCCAGCTTCAAACAGGTCAGAATGAAGCTAAGGCCTCCATCTAGGACCTCCCTACAACACCTGGGCAGGCAGCTCCTAGAGAGAAGGAGGATGGTCTCCTTAAGCTCCTTTATCACCTTGATGATTTAGACCAGCAAATGCAGACGTAAGAAACACCTGGCAGAAACGCTGGCATATGTTGGAGAAGTTATTGGTACGGTTTAAGATGTGAGCAAGCTGAAGTAGGCTGAAACACGCTGAATTAAGCTGGAGCACCCCAACATACGGCAAGTACGTCGAGAATTTTTTTGCATGCTCAAGAGCATGCCAGCGTCTGCCCTCCATGGGCCGTCAGTTCCAGGTCAGTTATCTGATGGTTGACATCCGTTCAGTGTTGGTTCCTCATCAGTTGTGGCGTCTAGCTTATCCTAAACCTCTCAGTAAGTTGTGCGGAACTTATCAAGAACTTTTCTCTAACTCCTATCAAGGTATCTGACATGTTCCAGACGAGCGCTGAATCCGTTTCTAGCTTCCAGCTACTGTATAATGGCGTATTGGCAGCGTTTTGGTATAAAGGGGGTTCACAGGAGGAAACCGTCAGTTCTCCTCCAGACTTCATCCCCATCATAGGATGAGAGAGAAGGTGAGTGATGGATCCTCCCATCGCTGCCCCCCCTCAGGACACTGTGCATCATGGGCATTACACTGCCGTACATTATGCAGAAGTTGGGCTGTTGTTGGACAGAAGTTCTGGACTTACTATGAATAATCTATGTCAGGGAAACCACTAAAAAAATCAGCAGGGTCTGATTAAAGAAAATCATAATTATGATCTGTTACTTTAAACAGAATTTAACACTGAAATAAAATGAGGTGTTTATGCATCCATATTATACATAGAATTTTTAAATAGATTTAAAAAAGACACTTTTTTCATTTTAAAACATTGACCAAAAATCGTTCAGTTTGGTTTATAGACAATTTCCTGATTCCCATATTTTCTCAAACACCTGAACTGAGCGTTTGTTATTTTCTTTCTTTTTTCTGTCTTAATGTTGGCAGTGGGCTTTAGGCTGCCCTGCAAGGCTTTAAACCTGGGTTTAACCGGAGACTAAGCCATTCTCAAGCACATATCAAGGAGCTCATTTTGAGCCTGGATCCAGATTTCTTGTTGATTCTGTTCATGGTGGAGAATCCTGCTTCACAGCAGCAGGTTGAGCCAAACATCCTCTAAATGTGCAGGGTCATCTTTGAGCACGCCATTTCACTTTTCTTTCACCAGTTCACCGCAGTTCTTCCAGCAGTCCACACTTTCTCTGCTCTCTTTTTCTCATGGTCTTCTCCTTCTTTCCCATCGCCCGGCTTGCCACAGGTTTGCCTGCTGTGTCTAAAAGTAGCAGCAGCAGCAACCCAGACTGACAGCTCATTGGCTCATTTGGATCACGTGCAGCCTGGAGCCGGACGCTCCACTTTACCGTATTAACAGGAGAAGCGGCGCAAGTGAAGTTAGACACTGCGGTCGGACAACATTTGGTAATTTATACATGTTTTAAATCAGGTTTGGTCCGGATCCGAGCTGCGACCCGCTAATCCGTGACCTCTGGTCTATGTGTACGCCCAGAATAGGATAGAAAGTTCAGCGTCTTCCAGCGTTTCAGGCGATTCTGGGACGTCAGGCAGAGACGCTGGATAAATCATCATGATGTTAAAGGAGCTTTAGGGATCTCCTCCCAGACCTGGACTAAAGCGTCCTAAACCTCCTGGACCGTCGTCCGTGGTGCAATGTGACGTTGCTAATCCACTAACTTTGAAAACTGTTAGCTAACACTTTAGCATTTATTAAGTCGGCTTTAGTTAACTTTGGGTTCTTTAACAAAATTCACAGGTTTATTCCCTAATGTAAACAGGTGTGAAAAGTGGGTGGATGTTAACCTCTAGCCGGACCCTGAGCAGCGTGTCCTCACCGCCTAAAGCTGCTAACCTAGCTTCAAAGCTAATAGAACTTCATTAAACCATTATTAAGGTGTACTTTATATTATCCTGGTTGAAAGGTCAATAGCCATGTTAGAACATCTTCCAAATGAATAAGTAGCTAATATATGTTGCTGCCGTATTATTGATTTATTTTGGTTAAATGTTTTAGTAGATAAACCTTTCTGACCAGAGGAGCATACTGGAAATGTTGAGATGGGGACGTAATTTCCTACCTAATGTGATTAATTACTTCTGAGGTTGTAGAGCATTCTAAGTCAGATAGGAAGGATGTATGGATTCATACCGTTTGAAAGGAACACTTAGATCCTTTGTCAGCAGAAAAACGATGTTTGAGAATGTTTACTGTGGATGGGACCAAAATAATTAAAGATAGATGAAACTCCAGCTGAGCTACGCTTCATTTGTTTGGCCAACAGGAGCTGGAACGCCTGCCCAAATGAAGGACGCCATCCCAGGAGGCCACACGAACAGGAGTTAAAGCGCACCAGAGAACAGGATGCTCCAGTGAGTCGATCTGTGAGCATGCAGGTAACTGACCTCATCTCCTTCAGCCCCTTGGTCTGGATGACATGGAGGATTTGTTTAGGAGTCATGGGTGCATCAGAGAAGTTCTCCAGGACCTGGAAGACATGTTTTTAAACAACACAAGGTCAACCAGATAAAACTGGAGCTTTCACAGTCCTCAGCTAGATCAGAGCCCCTGGCTAACCGCTACCTGGATCAGAGCCAGCGGCTAACCGCTACCTGGATCAGAGCCAGCGGCTAACCGCTACCTGGATCAGAGCCACCGGCTAACCGCTACCTGGATCAGAGCCACCGGCTAACCGCTACCTCGATCAGAGCCACCGGCTAAACGCTACCTCGATCAGAGCCACCGGCTAAACGCTACCTCGATCAGAGCCACCGGCTAAACGCTACCTCGATCAGAGCCACCGGCTAAACGCTACCTCGATCAGAGCCACCGGCTAAACGCTACCTCGATCAGAGCCACCGGCTAAACGCTACCTCGATCAGAGCCACCGGCTAAACGCTACCTCGATCAGAGCCACCGGCTAAACGCTACCTCGATCAGAGCCTGAGGCTAACCGCTACCCAGAGCCACTGGCTAAACGCTACCTAGATCAGAGCCACCGGCTAAACGCTACCTCGATCAGAGCCATCGGCTAAACGCTACCTCGATCAGAGCCACCGGCTAAACGCTACCTCGATCAGAGCCATCGGCTAACCGCTACCCAGAGCCACCGGCTAAACGCTACCTCGATCAGAGCCATCGGCTAACCGCTACCCAGAGCCATCGGCTAACCGCTACCTCGATCAGAGCCACCGGCTAAACGCTACCTCGATCAGAGCCACCGGCTAAACGCTACCTCGATCAGAGCCACCGGCTAAACGCTACCTCGATCAGAGCCACCGGCTAAACGCTACCTCGATCAGAGCCACCGGCTAAACGCTACCTCGATCAGAGCCTCTGGCTAACCGCTACCCAGAGCCACTGGCTAAACGCTACCTAGATCAGAGCTACCGGCTAAACGCTACCTCGATCAGAGCCACCGGCTAAACGCTACCTCGATCAGAGCCATCGGCTAACCGCTACCCAGAGCCACTGGCTAAACGCTACCTCGATCAGAGCCATCGGCTAACCGCTACCCAGAGCCACTGGCTAAACGCTACCTTGATCAGAGCCATCGGCTAAACGCTACCTCGATCAGAGCCACCGGCTAAACGCTACCTCGATCAGAGCCACCGGCTAAACGCTACCTGGATCAGAGCCACCGGCTAAACGCTACCTGGATCAGAGCCACCGGCTAACCGCTACCTCGATCAGAGCCACCGGCTAACAGCTACCTCGATCAGAGCCACCGGCTAACCGCTACCTCGATCAGAGCCACCGGCTAACAGCTACCTCGATCAGAGCCACCGGCTAACAGCTACCTCGATCAGAGCCACCGGCTAACAGCTACCTCGATTAGAGCCACCGGCTAACAGCTACCTCGATCAGAGCCACCGGCTAACAGCTACCTCGATCAGAGCCACCGGCTAACCGCTACCTCAGGTTGGTTATCCTGAATTTAGCCTTTGTTCATCTGAAGCCTGCTGCGGGGTTCTGAATGCAGGGAGGGAGAGCTGCATGATAAGCCTGCCAGTGGGGAGAGCCTGATCCGCTTTAACACAAACTAAGATGGAGGTCTGAACAATGACCCGGATCCAGCTGTTTGGGAGAATGAGGGGTCAGGGGTCAAACCAGGTATTCAGCAGCACAGGGCACCGTACACGTACCACTGCTTTCAACCGTTAACACCACAGACCTGATGTGTGCAAGACCCTTAACCCCACACTGCTCCGCAGGCACCGCACAATGGCAGCCCTGCTCCCCATGGGGAGGGGTTAAATGCAGAGAGGGAATTTCCCCAATGTGAGATCGATAAAGTTGAATTATTAATGATTATTAAATCCTGGAATGGCTGTGGTGGTTTACCAGAGGAGGTCTGAGTTCTGATTGGCCTGTTTGTGGAATGATAGTAAAACAATCAGCTGATCCCAAATAGGAAGAAAACAAGGAAGTGATTGTAGATTTCATGGCTGCTGCTACATTCAACCTCAAAGGAAGAGAATGAAAATAGAGACTTTCCTGAATATTCAGGATGAGTGTTTGCTGATCTAAAGAAGCTACAATATCAAAAAGGAAGCGGATATGGGTGAAATATTTAATCCTTCTTTAAAAAATAGTTATCCAAGAAAATAATCAGGAGTAAAAACATTTAACAGCCTAAAGGAGGAGAATAGGCTCTATGCACAGCTCCACTACTTCCTGAATTTAAGGCAGCTCCTTTGTTTCCTGTCTTTCATTACTGGACGAACTGATTAATCCAGGTGTGTCTGGCCAGTTACTTAGGTCATACACACCTGGATTAATCAGTGCATCCAATCATGAAAGACAGGAAACAAAGGAGCTGCATTAAATTCAGGAAGTAGTGGAGCTGTGCATAGAGCCTATTAGCAGGAAGAGAGCGCTAAACCGTGTGACAGTGAGAGAAATGACCAGCCGGCTCAGTGTGACATCATGGCAAGGACGCCATCAGGACTGACGGCGTAAAGGTCACAGAGTTCCCCGTCTTTACCGGCTGTGTTGGTGGCGTATAAAACTCAGTTCCACTGAAATATTTCATTTCTTGGTAAAATGCTAACATGTGATCTTCAGCGATGCAAACGTTGCCATTTCATCAGCTGCAGTTTTCAGTTGGGAGAGGAATCAATTAAGCCAATTAATAAAAGTTTTTATTGATGAAGATTTGATATCTGGGACATCAGATCACTGATAACTGATTTAAAAGAATAACGATGGTAGAATAACAGCTGGATGTAAATATGGAGTTAGAGTCCAGCAGCTGCTGGGAGGAACGATGTGACCCTTCTAGATGTGATGTCCCAAAAATGTCCCAAGTAGATTTAAACCAACAAAGGAAACACGCTGGATTCATTTTGAAACGTACGGATCATTTTAGAGGGAAACATTTTCCTCACGGTTGGGGAACAGCGGAGAAGAGAACAGTTCTTCCGGATGACAGGGAGTTTTCTTCTTCACCACTGCTATATGCTTAGGCTGAGCGATTGCTGAAGAGTCAACGATTACGCCGTAAGAATCAGCAAATCAATGACTGGATGAAATTAGCTGGTTTTCTTCAATAGAAACTTTTAATTAGGCTGGATGATCTGGTTGAATCGTTTCTATAAAGTGACCTGAGATGACCTGATATAGAGATAATATGTATAGAGATAAAGTGAATGGTGTTTTTGCTCATCCATCAGTGTCGGACATGTTAGAAATGTGATCTCTGGGTTTGATCTAAAATGATTGAGTTTCACCTATAGTTGCTTTACCTAACGAACAGACTCTGATCCATCCCTGTCTGCTGCTATAGATGCGTGTTTATCCCCCTGCAGTTACGGCCTTGGCTCACTCCCAGCCTTTAGACTGATGGTGATGCTGCAGCTCAGTCTTCACTACAGTTTGTCTACCTCCTAAATTAAATCCACCAAGGTCGACTGAACGTCCTTCTCTCCTCCAACCATAAAACCAGCAGCAGCTTTGGCTGTATGACCGGCAGGCTCTGCCATTCCTCCGATTAACTCACCCATATATATAAAAGGCTGCAGAGATTTTCATCAACATTTACTAGAAATTGGATATTTTTAAGCATTTCTCTGATTTACATTAAAGGAACAGTACACCCAAAACATGATTAGCCTTCATTTTCTACTCACCCCCATGCTGAACAACACTCTGGAGTACTTTTTTGATATCTCAAATGCATCTGGAGATCTGGGAGGCTTCTTGCTGCCTGCTGACATTCAAATAATGGAGGTCTATGGCGCCCGAGGCAGAAAGGTCCATAAAAGTCCACAAAAAACGTGTCAATATTCCTCCATACTGCTCGTCCAATGTATTCCAAGTGTCCTGAGTGGGTAGCGTCCAGAATTTACTCGAAACAAAGTCATTTAGAATATTTTTAGAGCATAAACAGTAGTGTATAGGATTTCCTGAAAGCGCGTTCACGACGCTACGGAAACCGCGGCAGACCAAACCATATGAAAGTGCGCATTCAGCTCGGCAAAGAACTCATGCTCTTCCTCAACACTGAAGTCCTCAGACATTTTTCTTTGGTTGTTTCTTTCTTTGCACAGGTAAACAGCACATTTCTTCTTCTACGCTTGCATTATCGGCAGAGCAGACACTGAATGCGCACTTTCATCTGGTTTGGTCTGCCGCGGTTTCCGTAGACTCGTGAACGCGCTTTCAGGAAATCCTATACACTACTGTTTATGCTCTAAAAACATTCTAAATGACTTCGTTTCGAGTAAATTCTGGATGCTACCCACTCAGGACACTTGGAATACATTGGACGAGCAGTATGGAGGAATATTGACATGTTTTTTGTGGACTTTTATGGACCTTTCTGCCTCGGGCGCCATAGACCTCCATTATTTGAATGTCAGCAGACAGCAAGAAGCCTCCCAGATCTCCAGATGCATTTGAGATATCAAAAAAGTACTCCAGAGTGTTGTTCAGCATGGGGGTGAGTAGAAAATGAAGGCTAATCATGTTTTGGGTGTACTATTCCTTTAATTAAACCACCAAACGCTGCTTTTGGTTCTTTGAAACCAACACCTTCAAGATTCGACAAATCAAAGTTCATATATATCTTCCAAAACAATATTAACATATAGTTCAATTACATTAGCTCTAAACAAACACGAAACCACCTGAAATGTCTCCTTGCAGCTGGTTCTTCCATGAAAAGATAGCAAATAAACTGCAACAAACCAATTGTAACTAAAGTTTAGATGTTTTGGTCCAAATGAATGATAATCCTTACAGTATCTTAATGAAGGCTGGGATGGTTTTTGTTTGCTGTTTTGTTGAAAACGCAATCAACTGTTTCAATAAAGAAGATTTTATCCTGAATGTAAATTCTAGTTGTAAATCAGGGTTGGTCAATACCTCGATATAATCAATATGAGCTACTGGCTAAAAACTAAGATATTTGACCAAACTGGAGACCTTCTTTCAGACTGCACTTCTAGATGCTGGAGATCTATGAGTTCAATCTCTGCCTCCATCATCATCATCAGAGCTAATGAGTGAAAGCAGCTGATGAAGAATGCACCTCTGGAGATGATTTCAGAGAGAAGTCATCCTGATTTCAATAAACCGTCCAGAGAACCGTGACTATCCTGTTCTCACAATGTTTGAAAACAACCTTCAGTCTAAGGATGAAGAAAACCTAACATCGCCTTATATTTACACGATAGATATCACCATTTAAATAAATTACTTGCACTGATATAATCATTCAAGCTTTTGGTTTTAAATTAAAAGCATTTTACTTAACCAGGTCAAAGCTTTTCTGTCTCATTATGTCTTTAGGGGTCAGAATTAGACATTCAACAAGATCCCAGCAACCAACAGGAAACTAAGCAAAAACACACAATAATAAATAAAATCCTAAAAAAGGCCTCTTCTGTGCATAATAAAAAAGTTACAGAATGAAAAAAGAAACGGACCTCAAATTACAAAAACAAAAGTGGGAATAGTGCTCTACATAGTGTCCTAAAAATCAGAGCCTTATCAGAGCATCTGTTAGCTTCTATTGATCTTTACCTGCTGGGATTTTAAGGAAGCTCAAAAAGCTGTAAAATTGAGAACTTTGCCAAGTTTAGAAAAATGCCTGGATAACATCACAGCTATTAGAGCATCTAATAAACATTTAAATAACATCATAAATAGCAACTGATTTCCCTCATATGGGATCACGCCTTCAAACTGCGAGGCCAACGCCATCGGCTCCACAGCTGATTGGTTGAACGGTTTAATTGATGCGGGGAGACGCTGACATGCAGACTTTATAACATTCTTCATTCTGCAGCTGATTCATTTTTAGGAGGTGGAATAAATCTGTACCGCTGTCTTTTAAAGCACGTCTTAAAAATTAGCGGCTTTAGTTCTACGTCCCGCTGCCGCCATATTTAGTTTGCCGGTTGCTGTAGTGTGCGTGAAATTAATCCTGTTTGGAGGAGGGGTTTATGATGCATTCAAAATGTGTGGGAAAAAGAACTCTCAGTGAAATAGATGCAGATGGCTTACTGTCATCATGAGAACTCGATGGCTGCGATGGAGTCATTTTAACTATTGTGCGTGGGGAAACTGGAGATACATCCAGTATATTCCATATATGGCCCAGCCCTAGTTCAGTCAGAGGCTTGTTTAGAGCTGCTGCATCACTGACCTCAACAGCAGATCAATTCAACTCCAATTAATCCCAAAAGAATTTTGAAACGCTGTAGGAACCCATCAGCATTTTTCCAATGGTTGTTGATGTTGCAGGTAGAAGGATATGCTGTAGAGGTCTGTGTTGCATCGGCTCCAGAGAAGCCTCTAACTGAACTGATGAAGAGGGTGCTCTTTATGTGATGAAGAATAAATTTCCTGTTATAGAACATCTCCAGATATTTTAGAGGAGTTCCTAGAACAGATCAGCAGACCGTTCAGCTAATGGCATCGATATCGCAACAGAGCAGATACCAACTACAGGTTAGCTATTAGCCCAGAGGCCCTCAGGCTGAATCACTACCTACGGTTATCTTTATATTGATTTCTCATGAGGCTGAAACACAAATTAATTAAAGCAAAAACCACCCAACATGCCGCAGCATCTCTTTGTTAAAACAATTATGACTTTGCTTTTTTTTTAGATTTAGGACTTGGAGCCAAACATATTCACAACAATCGTACCGACACCAACTGGATAGATCAGACTTCCCTTCTTATGGTGGCCTTAAAGGTTTGTAGAACCTCGCTGTGAGCGACTGCTGAATTCTGAAACTGAATTAATTAGCTGCACAGACCTAACACAGACCATAACACAACCTTTAGATTTAATAAACTCCACAACAGAAAGCTCTAACTTTAACTGCATGCAAACAAAGAGCCTCAGTATTTGGACAGCGACTGGAAGAAAGGATTGAATCTGTAGAGAACCGATCCCAACCATGCATCTCTGCTCTGAGGTAAACAAACACCCGAGTTCATCTAATCTAACAGCTGTTTTCTATCTTTAAAGGAGACCAATGCAGCTGCTTCATTCCTGTAGTTCATGCAACAGTTTCAGAAGCTTCAGTTTTCTTTATCTCAAACATTTTTCATTTAAAGCAGAAATATAATTTACTAATAACTGCACTTTTTTCTTTCTGAGACGCATTTTTGTTGTTTTACCTTTCTCTTCAGTCTATTCTCTATTGTAGTCATTTTTCAAGTGCAATAGTCTTTCATGCACTGAAAAGCTTTAATTTGCCACACTTGAATTTCTCAGCTCATGGTTAAAAAGGCTGTTTCTGTTCTATTGCATGAAATTTCCTTTTAATTTCATCAACAAGAGTCTAAGACAATATGAGACAATTAGTGTAAAAAGTAATTTGTCACTAATGTTCCCTGGTCCTTGTTTCCATATCTGAAGGCATGTAAAGAGATACACTTCTGTAGATATAAATGATGCCTGTAAATCATTCTGTACATGTTTCCGGAGGCCTTTAAAGTATTTATACATTTCTGTTAAAAACAGTCATATCTGAATTAAAACATGTTTTTTTAACTTCGTGGGGGGAAAAAACCAGAAAGAAAGGAGTTAGCTTCGCTTTTCACTGCACGCAGAATTCTCCAAAACATTTGAAGCGTAAACACAGTGAATGTTAACGTTTGCCGCCATATTTGGTCTTCTAAATGAAAATAAAACACCTTAAATCTGCGGTGAACATTAAGTTAAGAGTTATTTTAGCCGCGCGGCTCCCCGTTTTCTGATAGTTACACACTGAATCTGTTTTGATTCTCAGAAGCGTCGAGCTAACTGGCTAGCTAGTCGGCTAGCTGCTAGCAAACAAAGAGCAGAGGAAGAAGCTAATGATGCTAACAGGCTTCCGCTACTTCATTATGTCGCATTTTATCCCATTAATCTTAACAGGAATCTCCATTAACCCAGTCTGCTTCAGAGAAACAGAAGCTATTTAAATTCTTCCATTAATGTGGTTTAGCTGCTGCTGCTGCTAGCAGGCAAAGCAAACAGCAGAAGCTAGCTAGGCCGTGGTCGCGGGTGGAATTCCCACTTAGAGCAGCGTGTTTCTAAAGGCTTCGTGTCTAGAACATGCCCAGCTGTCCTGTCTCACCATGCGAGCAGCTTCAGCCCAGGTCCGCTCCTTCTTCCTCTTCTGTTTGTCCTTCATCTCTGCTGGGTCGCTACCGTTGAAGCTGAAAGCGATGGCGGTGTACCGTTAGCCAGTGGCTACCACTAGTGGAAGAAAAGGCTCCTTTTAAACAGACTGCTGCTGCTGCGACTTTCTGTGGTTGCTGGAGCGTTTGGATGCGTTTCTAAAGCAGCTAGTCGCTCATCTTGCTGCAGAGGCAGAGTGAATGCAGGGTTAGCAGCAGGAAGAGCCGGGTTCAAAGGTCAAATCCTCCGCAGGAATGCAACACAACCCGCCCCCTCCTCCCCTTCCGCCAAGAAATAGGGCGTTTCCTCAATCATCAGCAGAACCTCAATAGAACCTCAACAGAACCTGAGCAGAACTTTAGCAGAACCTATACAGAACCATTGCAGAACCTAAACAGATCCTCAACAGAACCTCAGCTGAACCTAAACAGAACATCTGCAGAACCTAAACAGAACCTCAAAAGAACCTCATTAGAACCTCATCAGAATCTAATCAGAACTTCAGCAGAACCTCAACAGAGCTTCAGAAAAATGTCAGCAGAACCTCTGCAGGACCTCAGCAGAACCTCTGCAGAACCGGAGCAGAACCTCTGCAGGACCTCAGCTAAACCTCCACAGAACCTCAACAAAACATCGGCAGAACCGCAGCAGAACCTCTGCAGAACCTCAACAGAACCTCTGCAGAACCTCAGCCAAACCTCAAAAGAGCCTCAGCAGAACCTGAGCAGAACCTCAGCAGAACCTCAATAGAACCTCAACAGAGCCTTAGCAGAACCTCCACAGAGCTTCAGCAAAACCTCAGCAGAACCTCAGCAAAACCTCTGCAGAACCTAAAAAGAATCTCAGCAGAACCTGAGCAGAACCTCGGCAGAACCTCAAAATAACCTCAACAGAACCTCTGCAGAAACTCAGCAGAACCTCAGCAGAGCCTCAGCAGAACCTCTACAGAACCTCCACAGAGCTACAGGAGAAACTCAACAGAACCTCTACAGAACCTTAACAGAACCTCAACAGAACGTCAGCATAACCTCTACAGAACCTTAACAGAACCTCAGCAGAACCTTAGCATAGCCTCAGCAGAACCTCAGCGGAACCTCAACAGAACCTCAGTGGAACCTCAATAGAACCTCAGCAGAACCTTAGCAGAGCCTCAACAGAACCTCAGCAGAACCTTAGCAAAGCCTCAGCAGAACCTGAGCATAACCTCAGCAAAACCTCTGCAGAACCTAAAAAGAATCTCAGCAGAACCTCTGCAGAACCTCAACATAACCTCAACAGAACCTCTGCAGAACCTCAGCAGAGCCACAGAAGAACCTCAACAGAACCTCAGCAGAATCTCTACAGAACCTCAACAGAGCTACAGCAGAAACTTAACAGAACCTCAACAGAACCTCAGCATATTCTCTACAGAACCTTAACAGAACCTCAGCAGAACCTTAGCATAGCCTCAGCAGAACCTCAAAATAACCTCAACAGAACCTCAGCGGAACCTCAACAGAATCTCAGCAGAGCCTTAGCAGAACCTGAACAGAACCTCAGCAAAACCTCTGCAGAACCTTAACAGAACTTCAACAGAACCTCAGCAGAACCTTAGCATAGCCTCAGCAGAACCTCAAGAGAACCTCAACAGAACTTCAGCGGAACCTCAACAGAACCTAATCAGAGCCTCAGCAGAACCTCAACAGAACCTTAGCAGAGCCTTCGCAGAACCTCAACAGAACCTCAGCTGAACCTCAACAGAACTTCAGCAGAACCTCTACAGAACCTTAATAGAACCTCAGCTGAACCTCAAAACAGCCTCAGCAGAACCTCTGTAGATCCTGAGCAGAACCTCTGCAGAACCTCAGAAGAACCTTAGCAGAACCTCAGTATAAGCTCAGCAGAACTTCAACAGAACCTATAAAGAACCTCAGCAGAACCTCAACAGAACCTCAGCAAATCCTCAACAGAGCCTCAGCAGTACCTCAGTGGAACCTGAGCTGAACCTCAGCAGAACCTCAAAAGAGCCTCAGCTGAACCTTAGCGGAACCTCAGTAGAACCTCAACAGAACCTCCACTGAATCTTAGCAGAGCCTAAGCAGAACATCAGCTGAACCTCAACAGAACCCCAGCTGAACCTTAGCACAGCCTCAACAGAGCCTCCACAGAACCTCAGCTGAACCTGAGCTGAACCTCAGCAGAACATCAAAAGAACCTCAGCTGAACCTCAATAGAACCTCAGCTGAACCTGAGCTGAACCTCAGCAGAACATCAAAAGAACCTCAGCTGAACCTCAGTAGAACCTCAGCTGAACCGTAGCAGAGCCTCAGCAAAACCTCAGCTGAACCTCAACAGAACCTCAGCTGAACCTTAGTACAGCCTCAGCTGAACCTCAAAAGAACCTCAGCTGAACCTCAAAAGAACCTCAGCAGAACCTATGCAGAACCTAAACAGAACCTCAGCTAAGAAACAGCAGAACCTCAGCTGAACCTGTGCAGAACCTCAGCTGAACCTCAAAAGAACCTCAGCTGAATCTTAGCACAGTCTCAGCAGAACCTCAACAGAGCCTCAACAGAACCTCATCTGAACCTTAGTAGAGCCTCAGCTGAACCTCTGCAGAACTTCAGCAGAACCCTTGAAGAACCTCTTCAGAACCTGAGCAGAACCTCAGAACCTTGCTAGAAGGTCATAATTTCTAAGCATTTCAGTAATTTTATGCTTTTACCCAAACCTCTGACATAGTAACAATGAAATTCTTGAAATCTATGTTTAGGATAATCTATTTGAATTATGAAATCTATAAAAATGAAGGACATACAAAGATAAGATGAATTTGATAACTCAGGAAATATATTCAGATTAGGTGGATTTTGTTTGTAATCTATAAAACAACAGAAGTTCTCTGATGACCCGGCCATTGCAGGCTGTGTTTCTGAGGGGAACAAGCTAGAGTATCAATCAGTCATCATGAACTTTGTGGACTGGTGTGAGAAGAACCACCTGTGTCTGAACACCAGTAAGACAAAGGAGATGGAGATGGACTTCAGGAGAAGACCCCCACCTCACTCCCCCGTGAACATCCAGGGGCAGGATATAGAAACTGTGGAGAGTTTCAAATCCCTGGGTGTTCACGTCAACAATAACCTGGACTGGACTCATAACAGCTTGGCCCTGTATAAGAAGGGCCAGAGCCGCCTCCCTCCACCTCCTGAGGAGGAGGCTGAGGTCCTTTGCAGTGAGCAGGCCCCTGCTTCACACCTTCTCTGACTCTGTGGTGGCATCAGCCCTCCTCTACGCTGTTCTCTGCAGGGCCCCTGGCAGCGCAGAGCGGGACAGAAAGAGACTGAGCAAACTGGTGAGAAAGGCCGTTTCTGTCCTAGGCTGCACTCTGGACTCAGTGGAGGAAGTGGCTGAGAGGAGGGTGCTGTCCAAGCTTCCATCCATCATGGACGCCACCTTCCACCCTCTGCAGCAGACTGGAGAGGAGCTGAGCAGCTCCTTTAGTCAAAGGCTTTTACACCCTGATTGGAAAAAGGAGCGCTACCGCAGGTCATTCATTACAATGCCACTGCACTCTAACCTAGTTTAATAACACTGCATTAACTTAGACCATTGATCTATTTAACAAACCAGAAAATAAGATACTGTATAGATTAGTCTCCTTAAATCTCTGCTTCTATATTTTCTACCATCTACTTAATATATCTGGATCCTCTGTATTTACTTCATGCACCTTTTCCTCCTTTCCGTTCTTTCTATCGCTCCTAAGAGTGAATTTCTCTATTGTGAGATCAATAAAGTTCTACCTAATCTACTATAGATCATCATACAATTGTCCTCTTGGTGTTATCCTGAGGACTGAGGACTTATTTAATTCCCATGATAAATAGGTTCACAAAATAAACTAGAACTATTCAAGAGCGATGCAGAAAAATACTCCATGTAGGTTTAGTTCCTAGAGTTTCTTTGGTAGAAAGAATCCTCTCCTGTGGAAGCAACTTCCAGTTGTAACCCATGAGGCAGACATTCTGCCTATTTTTAAGACTAGTTTAAATACTTTTATTTTCTCAAAAAAATATACATTTAGAGTGGCTCTAGAGTGGTTATCCTGAACTACAGTATCTCTGTGCTGTTATAGGCTTAGGCTGCTGGAAGACATAAAATATAATCCTTCCTCTCTACTGTATTTTCCTTCCACATATAGAATGACCAGCCTGTGCCTGTGAATCCCTTCCTTCGTTTCTATTGAGAGATCCTTGCTTGCCTTTGATGTTTCTTCTCCTTGCGTAGATGATCTACCTGGTCTTCCAGTGGTCAGCTCCGTCTCTCCTCTGGTTTAGGTTCTGCTGGACGTCTTAACCTGTTAAAGGGATGTATTCCTTTTCATTCTCACTTCATGTCTGAGAATCTCTGTCCAGCCTCCTTTTAAATGTGCTTCAGGAGTTTCTGGAGTTGCAGAGCTCTGCAGCCAGTCTGGTCTACCTGTTAGGCTAGTTAAGCTAATTAAGCCAACCAATAATATTCTGTCTAATAATATCTAATCATTTTTCCAGAGAAAGTTTTGACTACAACAAAAATGTGACTAAAAACTTGTTTGTGCTGTGGAATTCTGATATGAGATTTACTAAATCAGAGGAAAATCAGGTGTTAATGATTGTTTTGTAGTTCCTCATGGATCAGGTCTAAAGAATTTAATATGAAATAATTATTTAAACTTCCTGCCGATGGATTCATTGCAGCTTAAAAATGTTAGGAATCATTCAGCTGCATAACTATACGGCTCATTTATCAGCTGAAACAATAACAATAGATAACTTTAAATGGAGAAAAAAACAGTGCTATAATGTATTTATAAAGCATTTGAGGAAATAGTTAAAGCAGCTGTCTGTTGTTACTACCGCCACCTGTTGGACAGAAGCCGAAGTGCAGCCTTCCTCAGCCTGAGAGTACAGAGACATTAGAGAGCTGTAACCTTAAACCATGGAAGACATTTTCTTTATTACCTACTAAAACTGTAAAGGAAGAGAAATGGCAGTTAAAGTTCTATGAATTATGTCGAGATATGTTGGGTCTAAATGTGACAGAAGACATTTTATTATCTTTTTAAACTGGAACATAAAAGTCTTTCTTTATGCACTGATTGATTTGCTGATCTAATCATTTAATGAACTAATTCCAGGGTTTCAGAGTTGATAAAGTGCTTCCAAAGGCTGGTCAAAGAACACATCGTCTCCAGTCTGCCGCCAACATTCGACCCGTTCCAGTTCGCCTACCGACGGAACCGCTCCACTGAGGACGCCATCTCTGCTGCTCTCCACCTGAGCCTTCCACACCTGGAGGAGAAGAACACCCACGTGCGGATGCTGTTCCTGGACTTCAGTTCAGCTTTCAGCACCATCATCCCACAGCATCTGATGGGCAAACTGGAACAGCTGGGCTTCAATACACCCCTCTGCTATTGGCTGCTAGACTTCCTCACCAGTGTTTACATTCTGATCACTGCTGCACTTTATAAAAGGAAATGTTCTTTTCATTGTTTGAAGCTGAATACAGCAGAATATGATTAGATTGTTAGTATCATTTGGACGTAGATTAAAAGAAACTATAGATTTCATTAAGAAGAGGTAAATATATATAGTTAATCAAGATGAGATGCAAAATCAGCTTTTTAAAAGTTGTTTCAAAGCTGCTGTTTATAATTTATTTAAGTTGTTTTTGATGTGTTAATGTTTTTAGTTAAATTAGTATTTAAAAAGTTTCATGATTTCTTTTTTTCTATTGTAGGATTTATAAGTTATATTTTTATAGGTTTTCTAAACAATACAAGTTCTGAGAATAATACCGTTAAGACAAAAATGAAAAGTTATTAAATTTAATGGAAATATGAGGAAATGTTGGAACAGTACGGTGGCCGGGAAGTGCAAACCAACAATACAAAATCTTAAACACTTACAAATCTTGAAACAAATTTACATTTCAGAAAACAAATTTACTAAAAACGAAACACTTTTACAAATCTTGAAACAAATGACTTGTCTAATAAATGGACCAGATATCTCTGAGTATTTAGGAGAATGAAAAGCGTTTCCATGGTAACCGTGTTTCCATGGTGACTGTAGTAACTGTGTAGGCATGTAATGAAGTTTACAGGAAGAGTTTGTTCTCTAGAATGTATATAAAAAGCATCCCGATCCACACTCCAGTAGATGGCGGTAATGCGTATCAAAAGGAGGCCAACCGCCATAAAAAAGAAGAAGTTTGTTTCATTCATTGTAAGAAAGACTATTTTGTTCCTTTCATGGTAGAAGTGATCAATTGTAGCGCTCAAACGACAAGAAAAACCGAAAAAAGTCAAAATAATAGTTAATGCTGCTAAAAAGTATAAGAGATCTAAATTGGGAAACAGTTGAAAGCATGATGGGAAAAACCATCAGAGACTGCAGAGTGAGGATAACTTAAAGATAAATTGAAAATTATGAGTATTTATTTTTGTTGGGTTCAGTTAAACAGTTCGGAAAAAATATTATTTTACTTTTTATTTTATTTTTTTATTTTATTTTTTCTGTGGGTGAGTCGTGTCCTGTTTCCTTGTTTAACTCCTTATCAGTTGGTGGCGGTAATACACTTTTAACTAGTTTGCCAACCGCCATAAAACATCAGAAGAAGAAGAAGAAGAAGTTTGCTCTCTGGAGGCGCTGCTCAAACTTCGCCTAACATTTTGACGTCAGCAGGATGTTCGCTCCACTGCCGTGACGTCACCCTCCCAGAATGCCTGGCTCCCAGCGCGGTGCCCCAGAGTCCAGGCCTGAAACTCCAACAAACTGCTTTCAAACTTCTGCTGCAATGTCGCCGCGGAGCGCGAAGGGGGGAAGGACGCAGAGCCGGACGGACGAGTCGGTGAGTAAAGCTCCGATGCTCCTCCGCTGCTCCTTCGGTTCTCCTCCGCTGCTCCTTAGGTTCTTCTCCGCTGCAAACTTCGACAGAAGTTGGTGAAGCTTTTGTTTATGAATCAGGCTCCGCTGCGGGGATCGCTCCTCCGCTCCTCTCGGAATCACTGCGGCAGGAAGCGGCTCAGCTGCGGCTCCATAAAACCCCAACCCACCGACCGACCCCGCAGGCCGGAAGGCTGCGGAGCCCGGGCTGCTCCACACACAGCTTCTGCACAACTTCCATGGCGCGCCGCCTGGAAGGCCGAGCCAGAGGAGCCGAGCTTAGCTGATCCGAGCTTAGATGAGCCGAGTTTAGCTGAGCTTCAGCTAAAAACCTCCTGCAGGTTCTCTATGGAAAGCCGTTTCATTCCAAATTAAACATTTTACAAATACTCAATAAAATAAACTACTGCCTCTATGGCATAAAACCCAATATATAAGAAATGCAGGTGAAGATTCTCAGTCATCAGAGTCATTCTAAAAAGGTTTCAAAGTTTAAAGACGTTTCTCTTCCCATCCAGATTGGATCCGCTCCTCTGGTTCAATCTGCATGTTTTCTAAACTAAAACCAGGTTTTATTTTTGCTCCACTCTATAAAACCTGGAACTCAACACTATTTCAGACATTTTGAATTGAAAAAGCTTCCTGGATGGGAAGAGAAACGTCTTCAAAATTGGAAACAAAGTTTTTGTGTGTTTTTAGTAGGGATGCACGATATTGGGATTTTGGCCGATATGCCGATATTTTAAAACTCATGTAGCCGATAACCGATATCGATACTGATGTTAAAGCTGGACAATAATTAGTAGTCATTGAAAATAGCAGCTTTGTTATCCATTTCTGACACTTTGAAAAATAATAAACTCAAATATATTTTCATATCGTCGCTGTCGGACGGAAACCTCGTATGTCCAAAACCATAAAGTTTACAGGAAATTGTAAAAACAGCGACAGCGGAAGAGCCCAATGGAGTAATGAGATTAAGTCCCAACCTTTTTTCAACACCTTTAATTGGTTAATATTTTCCAAAACATACGTTCACATGTGGGCACTGACCAATCCTATCAATTTATGAAATAAAAAAAAAAAGTCCAAAATGGGAGTTACAAGGTTTTTTCCCCGACAGCGACGATATGCTAATATCAAATAGATTTTTAAAAACGCGGTATCGATCTATTTTACTTTCAAAATCTGGTGAAATTTCATCGTTCTGTTACAAACTCTCGTGATATTTTGCAAATTCTTGTGAGATTTTGTTAGTAAAATAGATCGATACGCGTCAATATATCAAGATATAAAAATATGGCAACATTTGGTGAATTTTCGGGGGATTTCGTAGCATAACGATGACATATAGCAATATTTCATTAGTAAAAGAGATTGATATGGTGTTTTTAAATGGCAATATATCAGCATATGAAGATATTGGGATATTTTAATGGATCAATATTTTTTCCCTCGTCTTTAGAAGTTTTTAAGTCTGTAAAAAAGAAGTTTTTGAGGAAGAAGAAGAAGTAGTATTTATTTATTTTTTTAGACTTTAGAAACTCAGAAGCTGATCAAATATCGGGTTAAATATCGGTGGGGTGGCCGATGTCCGATATTCAGTTTTAAGGCCGATACCGATAGGGGGCCGATTATATCATGCATCCCTAGTTTTTAGGAATATATAAGTAACGATTTTGCAAATGTTTAATTGATCTGTTCTTTTATCTGAATAAATATGTTATTATTTATAAGCTCAGAGCAGAGCCCCCCTGCAGAGAAAACATCCCTCATATGAAAATAACTGGGAATTTTTTAAAAAGTAGCTTTAAAACTAAAAAGTGGCACAAATAAAAAAAACACAATGAAATTAATATAATTTTTATAACTAATTACATTAGATTGAATCACATCTTTGATTATATGTTTTGTAAAAACATATTTTATAATTAATGGGAAAATGTTTATATTTGATGAAAAATGTATTAAATATATATTAATTACAGTATTGTTTTAATTTGGAATAAAACAGACAGCAGCTTTGAAGTGAAGCCGTTTGTTTATCTTCCACAGAGAGGTTTAAAAGATTAAAACAAAGTGAGCTTTCTATAGTGAGCAGCAGCTCATGATTTGCGCCCCCTGGTGGTTCATATTAATATGAAAATAATCTGTTTTATTGAAATGTTTCCATTTTCCACTAAAACCCACAGATTGTTTGTAGAATCCCCATAAATTTCTCAGCCTTCTCATTTTATTACCCTTAATAAAAAAAATAAAAAAAAAGATGTTTAGTGCGATTTTGGTGGAAACTGCGTTACAGCTTCCAACCAGTAGGGGGCGCTGGTGGGGAAACAACGTCCTGGCCTTACTCCTTTTTGTTTATTCTGATATCACGTTTAGTTTAATACAATCGTCTTCATCTGTTTTTTTTGTGAAACGGGTCCAGACGTGTTTTCCACATGATGCTAATCTCTCTGCTCATTTAAAGCTAACTCTGCTGCAGCTGGATCATGTTGTGTTTTTTAATAAACTCTGACGCCGTCTGTCTGTCTGTGTTTTTTTTATCTCAGGTTTGTGAAGAGGAAGGCCAGTTTCTGTGACCCGGCAGCATGTGCGTTCAGATCCTCTGAGTCCTGACGTAGAGTCCTCATCCCTGCAGCCCTTTGGGGTTGTTATGGCAGCAGAGTTCATGCTGTGGACCGAGGCTCTGCCCTTTAGCACGCGTCCCATCAGCCGCCAGTCCTGCAGGAAAACATCAAACTTTAAAAGCTGCGGCTCTTAACAAAACCTCTGCATCTGGACTTGGACTAGCAACCATAGCGCAGGAAGCTGATGCTCCTTCCTCCTCATGACTCTTGTTCCTATCAGCTCAGGCTCTTGGCCCCGCCCCCGCGCAGCAGCGGCGCCGCCGCCCATTTCGTCCTCATTAGACCATGTTCCACGAGGATCACCTGAAAGGGCAGCTTTACGAGAACCTCCCGGCCAGTAGGCAGCTCTTCCAATGCCAGGAGTGTGGAAAACAGTACAACACTCAGCTGGGTTACAGACGCCACCTGGTGGCTGCCCACAGCGCTGCAGCGGGCCCGCTCTGCATGGAGTCCCCCGCCATGTTGGAGACCCTGGGGGAGCACGGGGACCGGCCCCTGTCCACGGACGGCGGCAGCGGCGTGCCTCCGAGAGAGAGGAAGTACTCGTGTGAACGATGTGACCGTCGATTCTACACGCGGAAGGATGTGCGGCGCCACGCGGTGGTGCACACCGGGCGCCGGGACTTCCTGTGCCCGTGCTGTGCGCAGCGTTTTGGGCGCAGAGACCACCTGACGCGGCACCTGAAGAAAAGCCACGCGCAGGAGTCTGGTCTGATGCCGGCGTCTAACCCCGGCAACCACGGAGCGGCTCAGACCCCGGTCAAAGAGGAGCCCCCCTTAGAGGCGCCCGTCAGAAGCTCCGCCTCCAAGGATCCCAGCGAGGGTTTTACCAGGGATATGAGCGCTTCCTACAGCTTGCCAAACCTGATCCCTGCCATGGGGCCTCCTCATGGCCTGGTGCAGGGCTCCTTGTCCTCCAGCATGGGGGTGGGTCATCATATGACCACGCCCTCTTCCCACCCCCATCGACATGCCCTCCAGCCGCCGGCGGCAGCCCAGCAGCAGCCCTATGGCGGCATGTCCCAGTACCCGTACGGCTCTACCTCATATCCTCGCTCTGACATGGATGGTTTCCTGCTGGACTTCCAGAGCGTCCCTTCGTCTCAGCTGAGTGCGGCCGGGTCCTCCATGGCCGCCTCACCCCAGAAGGAGATTGTGGGGGACGGGGTGGACGGAGGCGGGGGCGAAGCCCATCCCGTGCCTCGCAGCCCGGCCGTCTCCACCGGCGAGCCGCCGTGCAACACCAACATGGACCTGGGCTCTCTGCTCAGCTTCCTGCCTTTCGGGCTGCCGCCCTACAACCCTCACATGGGGTTAGTGATGAGTTACCCCCCCGCGCCCTCCCCCACTTCGTCTCCCTCCTCTACCTCGGGGGTCCCCGGCCAGGCTCCGGGACCCTTCAGCTTCCTTCAGCCCCCCCAGGCTCATGGGCCGCAGGGCTCCGGGGTTTTTAACCCCAACCAGCTACCTCAGTCATACAGTCCTGCTGTGAGCAGCTCCAGCTCCCTACCTCACTACTACCAGGCCTTCCAGCAGTAGATACCTTCAAGCATTCTCCTCACGCACTTGTTGTACATAATCTGAGAAGAGTTGTATATTTTTGGAAACAAGCAACAGGTCACCTCATTAGTATTACCTCATGACTGAAAAGTTTTGAATGTTCCAGAGGAATCCCACTTCCTTCACTTTTTCTAGATTTTATTTTTCCTTTCAACACGTCGCCGTTAGAGAAGCGTTTCCTCCCGTCGGTGGGGTCGGGCTTCGCTCGCTCATGACCCTAACTGTGGGCGCAGTATTTCAGCAGTATAGAAGAAGAAAATGACCAAAATGAAGCTGTGAACATAAGCAGGTTGCTGATGGCCGTTTCTCGGCCGTGGCTAGCTGTGAGGCTCCACTGCAGGTCAGCTTCACTGCACCGTAGCTGCTCCTCCAGTTCACTTCTAGTTTGATGCACTTAACTTACGTTTCATTGGTTGATGTGATGCCAAACCGTGTGAGAATGAAGCTGCTGTGGGTTAAAAAAAAAAGACTAAAAGCCACTTAGAGAGACGGGTTTGAAACTCGACGCCGTCGTCGCTACATGCTTGGATGAGTTCGATCAGGGGTTTGCAGATGTTCTGCCGTCTTCAGAGA
Source organism: Cyprinodon tularosa (assembly GCF_016077235.1). NCBI lineage: Eukaryota > Metazoa > Chordata > Actinopteri > Cyprinodontiformes > Cyprinodontidae > Cyprinodon > Cyprinodon tularosa. The sequence continues at coordinate 76,909 of NW_024037891.1, forward strand.
CTCGTTTGTGCCTGGAAGGTCATCTGACCTGCTTCGTTCCTGGATGTATGATCATCCACCTTTCCTTCAGTCTGTGCCTGATGAAGACTAGAAAGGTCTTCCTCCTAGCAACCACTGAGCTGCCTTAGATACAGGACTGTGTCTCAATGCGGAGGTCTGCTTTACAGACGGCCTCTAGGGGCGCTTCGTCATGTTTCCAGGCGGAGGAGAACCACAGCTGGATATCTTGCATGAAAAGCTGCTTCAGAATTCGGGTTTTCCCGAGTGGAAAGTTGAGGTGGAAAGATGAAGCACAGGAGTTGGGAATTTTCTGGAGTAGTTCATTAGCGTCATAACGAGCTTCCTAGTGTCTCATTGGGACTAGACCCGAGCACTTACCGTAGTTCTAGATGATCTCAGCACATGTAGGCTTTGTTTTTGTTTGTTTTTTTCTCGTTGTTCCCTTTCACTAGTTAAGACTTTACTTTCCCCTTTTTCTGGTCCTGAACCTAAAGGACGAGCAGAACCAGAACCGGTGGGGTTGTGGGCCTCAGCCGAGACACTGGGGGCCTTAAATTTGGACTCACTTGGTGGATGAGTGGAAGGCGCCCAGGTTCCTACGGCCTTCGCACTCTGGACTATGGTCTCAGCCTCTGTCATCTGTCCAAAGGACTGTGCTCCGAACGTCTGGTTCTGCTCTGAGGCGAAGTCCTGCAGCCACAGGAGAAGCTGCTCTGTCCGTCAAACTGGAGGCGGTCCCAGCTGTCCTGGACCAGCGCGCCATCAGCAGAGGACGGCGGGGGGGACGGACTGCGGCTGAGGATCAGAAACTAGAGCAGCTTTCCTTTGAATGACTGTATCTAAAGAAATGTTTTAATAGAAGTGTACAAGTCTGTGAGACTGATGGTCTACCTCTGCCGCATCATATTAGGGTCTACAATGTTTTTATCATGTTTGAAGTCCGACCTCCCGCCCCACCACCCCCTCTTGTCCTCCACGGCCACATGTTGCCTGGGGGTGGGGGTTACATCAGCTCTTAGATTTCACTGAACTTCTACCTCAAGCAGCAGGACTGTCTCTGCAAACTGCTGCTAAATATCTTCTTATTTTTTTAAACAAACCTAATTTGTAACTCTGCGGGGGTTCAGCTGATCCTCAATAACTTCATGAAATGTTCAAAGAGAAGAAAATAGTTCCATATCCCTGTTCAGGCTTCCTTTAAGAATAAAGTCTTTTAGTTTAGCAGATTGTTGCGTCTGGATAATTTCTGACGATTTAAAGAGAAAAGTTGATGAAATCCATTCTGGGCTCCTGTTCAGCCGCTGCTTCTGCTAAAGTCCAACGTTCAACTTTTCCAATATTTCACCATTTTTCTGAAAACCTGAATCATCAAAACTACAGGATCTAATGTTTGAGTTACGCTTCCTGAAAATAAGACAATGAAATCCAGATTTATTTTTCTAATCAGGTCATTGGAGCCGTCTCTGTTCTAATGTGACATCATCGCTCCTTAAAGGAACCTGTAGAAAAGCATCATCCTGTCAGTAAAGGTGTTTTACTGATAATCCAGAAATGTTCATTTCTCTGCATCAGAAGCAAAGGAGGAGCTGCGCTTTCCTCCTATTCTGAACTGATTCTGACTTTGATGTTTTCCTGAAGGTTTTTAGTGAACATTGAAGCAATGAGTCGTACAGGATTGTCTAAGGATTTAATACTTTTCAATAAATGATTGGGTATAAAGTGTTTGTTCTGTTTTTCACTGAAATAAGCTCTGCTGACTAGGAGTGATTAAAGGGTTAAATAATAAAACACTGAGGCGAGGTCAGTGCAGAGCCAATCTATACGTAGACGCCTGATTGGACGCTGGGTGGCCATCTTGGGTCAGACCACGGTTCAGCTGAATGAATAGGAGTCGCCTCAGATCTCATTTTAATGACCTGAAAGACGAGTCAGATATATTACAATAACCTCTGACACGTCACAGCCCTTTAAAAGATCAAAACTAAATCTGAAATAACCTTTACATTAGATTACACCTTTATTTTGATTAAAGACTAAACTGGATGAGAAATAAACCATAAAAAAACGTTCAAATTAACAGTAAAACACGGGTAGCTGTGGTTAGGGTTCATCCTAACTGTAAAAAAGGGGGAAGCTGATTAGGTAACCTTAAATTTTACAGCTGAAAATATTTCTCACTAAATCATTGAAGAAAAAATAACCGTAAATCTTTGAACTGTAATATCCTGTGAAAAAGAAAAAAAGCCCTTTCCATTGATTTTTACATTTATCTGCTGTAAAACAACAGATACATTACAGTTTATTATGTCGAATAAACATTATTAAGATAAAAAAAAATTTTAAACAACTGAAATGTGCTAAAGGTTTTTAAAGGCAAAGTTAATAACAAACAGGGTAAAATTGTGAAAATGTTTATCTTGAACAGTTAAATTTTACGGTAATTTCCTGGAAATATATATTTTGCCGTTAAACGGTACAATACGTGTATATGGTCAGTTTTTTTGTGTAAATTAAACATTGGCAACTTAAAGATGCACAAATTTAATCAAGGAACAGATTATCATAGAAAACGAATAAGACAATTATAAATAACATCTGGGAAAGAAAAAATTACAGATTATATTGTCTGCATGATCACAAATCAATATAAACCTTAATAATGCAGCATATAACTGCTGATGGTTGAACAAAAGCATGAAAAATAGTCAATGAACAGCAGTAACAAGTCATCGAGTCTGGACTTGGTTGAAGATCTCTGACAGATCCGGTTCTAAATGTTCATCAAAGAGACAAAGTTTTCACTTTGGCCTGAGAGGATGCACCAAGTGAGTCAAAAAGGCAGTTTAGGTCTAACCAGAAGCTCTTATTGCGCTTCTGGTTAAACCTAAACTGCATTTCGTCGCCCTGTACCTGTACATGTGTAATGACAATAAAGTTGAATCTAATCTAATCCGCCCTGCAGAAAGAAAGAAAATACACAGTTACCAACATCTGATCAATGCCATGCATGCATAAAATTAACAAAGACAAAACGATATGTTAAACTTTCAGAAAGTATTGCTTAAAAGTTACAGTTGCAGGAGTTAAATCTAGTCCCCAGGTAGAAGGATAAACCCAAAACTAACTCAAAATGACAACAGGATATCTAATTGTTTATGGAACTTCACATTTATGACTCTAAAGCAGGGGTCACCAACCATTTCAAGTCTGAGGGCTACTTCATGGCTATTGAATCACAGGAAGGGCTACCAATACTGACCTATGAACAAGAGGGGTCAGCGTTCACCTAAACTTCATCCAAATTAAACACATTTTTATTGTTAACTATTAATTTCTAATTTTCCTTTAAACATTATAACTTTAAAATCTCTATAAACGCTAAAATGCCCTATATGATTACTATGATGAAATGCTCTATAAATGATTAAAAAGAAGAGTCACAGAATAAAATAACATTTCAAACTTAGCCCACTGCTGAGTTACTGTTTTCAGAAGGCGTTGAGGGCCCCCCATGTGGTCCTTGAGGGCCCCTTGGTGCCCGCTGGCACCGCGTTGGTGACCCCTGCTCTAAAGGATGCAGTTCCTCACATTAAATCTATTCGTTTTACCGTTTATAGACCGAACCATGTGACATCAGAAACTTAATTTGACTTTTTAAAACAGAAATTTTGAAATGAAATTCTCTGCTTTGAAAAGTTATTTAACAAAACTGTATTTTAGGTTTACGAATTTTTAACACTATGTTTTAATAATGTAATTTCAGTTTTATTTCTTTTACTGTGTCATGAATCTGGGCGCTTTAGAAAGCAGCTAATCAGACAGGTTTATGTGGAACATCAGCTTTAATTATTTAATGGCGTTATAGGTTTAAGCATTAAAGCATTCTGTCTTTAGCAGGTTTTCATCTGTCGTCTTCTTAAAACAGGTTTGCTTCTCATTTCCTTCTGATTCTGATCACAGCAGCACAGCTGTAGGGCAAAAAAAAAACATTTATTTTAGAAAGTCGTTTGAAAAGAAGGAAATAAATAAAACTCACCGTGTCCTTAGAGTAATGGAGCCTTTAAATTGATTTCTTCGTGTTTTCGTTTAAACTCAGGGTTGGAAAATGTAAAGAACATGACAAACTTTCTTTTATAAAGAAAAGACAAAATAAGGTTCAGCCGGCTGATAAATGTAAAGTAAAGTAAAGTGACCAGAATTCTGAAATCAATCTGGGGAAATTTCCAGCTCATGGATAAAAAGATAAAATTTATATCATCAAAATTAAAACAGGAAACATGGACAGTAATGCTTTCATCCATTTTTACATATTTTTTAACATTTAAACAACAAAAATCAGGTGTTAAATCCAGGAATGTGCCTCTCCTATTTCCTTAGATGAATACAATCACTCATTGGATGGTGTTTATCAGGTCATTCATTCTTCCCTCTCCAGCTTCTTTTCTTTCTAGCTGACTCCTGCCTGCTCTCTGTTTTACTCTTAAGCAGATTTTCTTCTTTCTATTTAACTGATCTTTCCATCCGTCTTCATATTTTCCTCCACTCTCATTCAATCTGCTTTCCATCAGTCTTCTCCTCTTGATCTGAGTCTATTTCCTGCTGCAGCTGCAGCCAATGGTCTGTCTGGCTGTTTGTTGATTAGTTTGACTTATGGTAGCTACATTTCTGATCCTCATCTTTAGTGAAACAAACACATCAAAGGCCTTTTTTTTATTAACCTGGGTGTTAACCAAACATTTGAACCAACACCAAATGAACTATTGAACCCCCTCACCATCACACAAGGCAGCTGAGACCTCTTCTAATAATCCTCATCTGCTCCTCATCTACACTAACAGCTGCTAACCACCATGCTAACGCTCTCTCTACCGTAATAACAGTCTAAATGCATCATTCATGAAACAGTAAAATCAGGGACATTTCCAGGGACAGGTGGTCAAAAACTGGAACTGTCCCTGGAAATCAGGGACATCTGGTCACCGTAAGGCCAAGTAACCACATGTTCTTCCACAAAATTACTCCTCAGATGAGCTATTAGCCCTTTAGCGTCTTGATTCTGGTGTTGGTGCATAGTCATTGCACATTTAAAAGATGTGATGGACTGGTGACCTGTCCAGGATGGACTGGTGACCTGTCCAGGATGGACTGGTGACCTGTCCAGGATGGACTGGTGACCTGTCCAGGATGAGTGTGACCTGTCCAGGGTGGACCCCGCCTCTCACCTGTAGACAGCTGGAGATAGGCACCAGCACCCCTCCCCACCCCCGCAGAGATAAAGCCTGTTATAAAAAGGATGGACAGATATATTTTTAACCATTTTACTTGTGTATAAATTAAAGTTGATGCTTCCTTCACAATCAACAAGTATTTCCTGTAAATTTTATGTGCATAGTTATTAATTTTCACAGTAAATCACTGTTTTATATTTTAAAGAGTAATATTCAGTGTTTTTTCCAGTCATTTCATTAACAGGTATTTAATGTATTTAATAAAGAACCTCTTTTAGTTTCACGGTCTTTTACTGTTGCTATTTAACCGTGTTTTACTGCATGTTTTACTGACTTTTATTACAGTGTGACTCGTCTTTCATTCATTCTGACAGCAGCTGTATGAACTAAGGTCCGATCCAAGATGGCCGCCCTCTAAGCATGTCGGTCAGCGTCCAATGAGGCTGGATGATGGGTCAGTTTAGCTCTCCAGCTCTTCTGATAGACGTATCAGTGCCAACATGAATTTGATCAAAACAAAGACCCCCCCCCCCCCCCCCATCATACAGGGAGACCCGGTCTACCTGGACAGGATCCCAGACTTCCCGGGTTCCAAAAACTCATTTCAGTGAGATGCTTATCTTACACCCCCAACCTCAAACACACCCTGGGGACACCGGACCCACTCCGTGACCCATATATACACACTTAAGGCCAGCAACTTTTCAACAACTGTTTATTAACTAACAGTAATTTCTTAAACACAAAACAGAACAAAATTGGTCTTTAATTTTTTTCATTTTCAATACTTTCAATCTTGTAGCCTTGAACATCGGTTGTTCGTTCTGTTTTTCATGGGACTTCATCATACAGTGCACCTCGCCACGGTGACATCATTCCTCAGCATGGCCGGTTCTAGACAGGAGCCAATGGAGGCCAGTGCCCCTGTAGATCATGTCCTGAAGACATAAAACTTAAATTCTAATGATGATCTGCGCTGGAACAGACATGGTTACTGATAGGTCATTTGGATCTACTTCATTCTTTTTCTTTACAAATCCTGTTTTACTAATTATTCAAAAACAATAAGGTGATAGCCAGGGGCGGGTTTACCATTAGGCAAAACTAGGCGGTTGCCTAGGGCCCCGCGTTCTTGGGGGGCCCCATAAAACTCCTCTTACATGTATGGTTAATACAGCTATTACTTATTTCTGTACATTAATTATGTTTCTGATAAAAATACTTTTGTTAAAATGCCAGCAGAATGCTTATAATATTAAGCATTGGATCAGTCCATTTGCTGCCTATGTGCAGAAAGGCCCAAACAAGCAGCAGCAAATCCTTTGTAAACAAACAGCGGGAAGAGCAGTGTTGCCAAATTAGCGCTTTTGTCGCTTTACTATAGTGACTTTTTAGACGCCTCTAGCGATTTTATTACAAAAAAGCACCTAGTGGCTTCTTTCTGTTACTGGAGACTTTTGCAACAATATATTAAAGCAGTGAACTCTGCACTCCAGAGTAAGTAGATTCATAACCCCGCCTCCTGCTTTCCTCCCTCTTGTCTGCTGTCATGACTCATGTAGTTATAATTTTATTCAAATGAAAAATGGAAAACAGAGACGCTGAGAATCATGGCTTGTCTGTAGTAAAAAGAATGACTGGGTTATTTACTTTTGTTATTGCCTTTTTGGAAACACAGGAGCAGTCGGCAAAGTTAGAATGGAGTTAGTGATTGGAAAAAATCTTTCACTACTTGTGGGACAGCATGAAAAGACAGCTGAGTACATTGCCAATATGAAAAGGGACAAAAGAAAACATACAGAGGAAACAGCTAGAAAATGGATAAGAAGAGAGGGACAAAAGGTAGAACAAATAATGTATGTCTATCTTTAAACATTTCTGTATCTGTGTAATGGATCTGTTTTGCATTCCCATTTCAAAGGGCCCCATGTATGTCTTTGCCTAAGGCCCCAAATTTCCTAAATCTGCCCCTGGTGATAGCTTCAGTGGGATTCAGATGGGATCCCAGTTTTCATCTCCTGAATGTTCTTTTTCACAACAAATATATATAAACAAAATACTAACATTTTTAAAGATGAATTTAACAGTTTTTCTTGAATTCTAATCTAAATTTTATAGAAAACAGTAGTTTTAACTTATATTAAGTAAAAAATATTTTATTATAATTATAATATATAATAAATTATAAATGTATATTGACCTCAAAAGAAATACCTAATTGAAAAATAATTTCAGTTCATGCAGCTATATTAATATATTCAAATCTCTTGCCCTGGTTTTTATTTCATGCTTTTCTGGGCCCCCATGAAAACACGCTGCCCCCTCCTGGCCCCCTGGTACATTTGGTCTAGATCCGCCTCTGTTCCTCCCCTTCACTAGACGTGGATATACTTTAGTATATTCTGCTGTAAAATAAGTCCTATATTTTCATTTTTTACTCAAGGATTCAACCTCGCAGGATGCACAGCTTTGAGTGGTAACTAGGTGACTGTCAGAAAGTAACCAGAGAAACGTATTGTACTGATCCAATCAGCTCTCTGATCAACCAGTCGCCTGGAATGCTGGATGATCAGAGCATCGCTTTGGACAGAAACGCTGCACAGGTTTCACCAGCAGCCTCCTCCCTGCACCCCGGTCTCTCTTGTTGTCTGAGCAATCAAAGTAGTTCTAAGCCGCACATGATAAATAAATTATTGTACTGCCTTCCCGCTCTCACTCAAAAAAACACCTCACAGAGTCTAAAATCCGGGATAATTTATCGGAACTGCCAGAAGACTTGGGATGTCTGGATCCTCCGAGGACCCGGTCTACCAGGACCTGGTGGGGGGGGGGGGGGGGGGGGGGGGGGGGGGGGTTGATGATGTATATCAGACAACTGAATAAAATAGAAACTGGAAGAATAAGACCAGATGATTCTGACACTGAAAGAATCAAATAACGAGCAACAGAAATAGTTTATTAGAATTTACAAAAAATAATCATAGTGGCTGAAATTCTGTCTCTTAACTGCTGAAAGGGGAACTGGGACAAAAACAAAAATAATTTACATTTATACAGCAAACAAAACAAATGTACATCAATTAATAAATTAAGATATTAGACACCAGGTGCCACAGGTTTCCTTCACTGGGATCAAACTGGAACCAGTCTGACTGGCCACAGCTGAGGCCAGAGTTCCCAGCAGAACTTGGATTTATTAGTAAAGTGCTTTAAAACGAACGGGATTAGAAATCTACAGGATGGTCTGAGCAGGACAGCCGGACGCTAACGGAGAGGAAGACCAAACCACGCTCTCACATAACCTCCGGCTTCTCCTGAAACTGAACGAGTTCACGTGACTACGGCAGTAAGCAGGACATGCAAACAACACGGATCATCTGCACACAAACAGAACCGCAGCAGCAGGTCGGCCATGTTGCGTCTCCCTCCGGGTCACTTGCTGGGCTGGAGGTACTGCTGGGTGAACATGTTGAGCTCGCTGTCCAACCAGCCCGCCTTGTTCCTGATAGGAGAAGAAGAGCTGAGCTCAGATCTGCATCGGGAGCAAGCGGCCATCTTGCTTTCTGCGGCTGATCTTACCGGAGGAGCTTCGCTTTGCTCTGCAGGGTGTCCAGGAGCTCGATCTTCCTGTTCATGTTGTTCACCTCGTCCTCCAGGTTCTGACGGGTCACGTCTACCTGCTGGCACAGCTGTGCGAAGACGCTGCTCAGCTCCCTGTCAGCGAGATGAAGGATAACGCCTGGGTGAATTTAGCTCGACGGATTCCAGGCGCCGTCGTTCCGATGGTTAAACTCACTGCTGCACTTGGTGGCTACAGTTGGATCCGGTGTAGCTGACGATCAGCTGCAGCTTCTCGCTGGCGTAGTCCACAAACTGCCGCTTGAAGGCCCTCTCCTTGGCCTTGGTTGTCCAGGTGAGCCGCTCGTAGACGTAGAGAAGCCCGTAGAGGCCGAGGGAGAGCGCGATGAGACGCCATCCCACCGCCTTCCAGATCTGCACACAGGAAAAGCCTCAGTGGGGTTGACAGGAACAACCGGAGCGATGAAGACGAGTCTGAGCATCACTCACCACACCGCCCACTACAAGGACTCCCATGGACGTACGGGAGGTAAGGGATGCCAGCCCCGTCACCATGGTGACCATCAGCTCCTCCTGAGTCACTGAGCTCTGTGGGAAAGGAGGCATACTGGTGCTGACTGGAGTTAAGGCCATGGGCCGAGGAACCTGCAGGCAGAGAAAGAAGGGAGGCAGATCAGTGAGACCCCGTCCTGTTTTTGGTCATCAGGAGGATCCTGGTCCTAATCCTAGTCCTGATCCTGGGTGTAATCCTAACTCAGTTTTCAGAGTTCCTTTCTGATTTGGTATTAAATACTGACAGGGTCATCATAGTGGGAGATTTTAACATCCATGCTGACATTGAAGGCGATAGCTTAAGAGCAGCCTTTAATGATAACTTAGCCGCTATTGGCGTTGTTCAAAATGTGAATAGTCCCACGCATTCTCATCTTCATACTTTGGATCTTGTGCTGACATACGGCATAGAATGTAAAGAAATAACAGTATTTCCTCACAACCCTGTCCTCTCTGACCACTTTCTAATAAGGATTACTTTAACTTCTTCCCCAAAAGAAGGTTCAGTTTTAGTAGATCTTTATCAGATAGTGCAGTTATACATTTTAAAGAATCTGCTTCACTTTCTCTCTCCTCTCTCTTTGAAAAATAAACTGATTAGCCAGTCACTTCATTTGGATGGGATTAAACTGATTTCAGATAATAAAGTAAAAAATCTTGGTGTTGTTTTTGATCAGGACCTGTCATTTAAATCCCATATCAAAGAGGTTTCTAGAATTTCCTTCTTTCATCTGAGGAATATTGCAAAAATTAGAAATCTCCTGTCCAGGGGTGATGCTGAGAAACTAGTCCATGCATTTGTTACTTCAAGGCTGGACTATTGTAATTCTTTACTATCAGGAAGTCCACAAACTGTAGTTAAAAGCCTTCAGCTGATCCAAAATGCTGCAGCCAGAGTTCTGATGAAAATGAAAAAGAGAGATCATATCTCTCCTATCCTGGCTTCTCTTCATTGGCTTCCTGTTAAATCCAGAATAGAATTTAAAATCCTCCTTCTCACATATAAAGCCTTAAATGGCCAAGCTCCATCTGATATCAGAGATCTGATTGTTCCTTATGTTCCTAACAGAGCACTTCGCTCTCAATCTGCAGGTTTACTAGTGGTTCCTAGAATTTCTAAAAGTAGAATGGGAGGCAGATCTTTTAGTTATCAGGCTCCTCTCCTGTGGAACCAACTACCAGTTTTAGTCCGTGAGGCAGACACCCTGTCTACTTTTAAGGCTAGGCTTAAAACTTTCCTTTTTGATTAAGCTTCTAGTTAGAGTGGCTCAGTTTATCCTGAGCTATCTCTATAATTCTGCTGCTATAGGCTTAGACTGCTGGAGGACATAGGGACCCCTTTTTCATCATTCTGCTTCATTCTATCTCTATTCTCCCACTCTACAGAATCTGTTAGTTCAATCTCTAACGTTCTGCTCTCTCTGCTTTTTCTCATAGTAGCTTCATCTGGTCTGTTCCTGTTTGGCTGTGACTCCATCCTGGAGAGAAATATCAGCTGTGCTACTGCCATCAACACCTTTGTTTCTAGATGTTGGAGCTTGGCCTGTTTTCCAGTGTAGTCCTGTTTCTCTGACTGTGACTAACAGGATGTGCTCTCTTCATCCTCTGACATGGGAGCTGGCTCGGAGCTCGTCTGCCTGGCTGTGTGTTCCCTGGACGGGGCCGCCTGTGGAGCTGGTTGCCTTTTGTATCTATGCTTCTTTTTCTATGTCTGCTTCTGTCTCCTTGAACCCCAGTCGGCCTCAGCAGAAGGCCGCTCACACCGAGGCTGGTTCTGCTGGAGATACTTCCTGTTTTTCCTCTCCACTGTCGCTACAAGCATGCTTAGTCTGAGGGATTGCTGAAGAGTCAATTAGTTGATGCAATCGGCTGGTTTTCCTTAGATAGAAAACTTTGAACAGGATGATCTGGTGAACTGGAAAGAGCCTTGAGATGACGCAATGTGAAATGGCCCCATAGAAATAAACTGAATTGAATTGAATCCTAGTCCTGATCCTGATCCTAATCCCGATACTTGCCCCGATCCTGGTACTAATCTTGATCCTGATCCATGTCCTAATCCTAATCCCTATCTATATCCCGGTCCTAATCCTGGTCTTGATCCTGGCCCAAATCCTAACCCCTATACATATCCTAAATCCTGATCCTAGTCCTGATCATGGCCCTGATCTTGTTCCTAATCCTAATCACTGCAGCAAAGGTTCAATCAGCTGAACAGCTTAAGGAAACCTCGTCCTGTTTCTGATTGCTGTAACCAAAACTTTATTTTCTACAAACTCTGGTTTAAAAATTTGAGGCCAGAAGAATCCTATGATGATGACGATAATGAGCAGGTATTTATAAATACTTAAGTATTTTCGGATCCTTTGCTGAATATTTGTCCTTGCAATATATATTTGCTTCCAGCAGAGGGAGCCAAACTCAGACTCTATTGTTTCAGTTGTTTCTGTTGACCATGTTCTGCATCCCCCTGATGCCAGAGCAGAGGCTACCTGCTCGCTGTAGCCCATGAGGGCACGCCGCGTGTTCTTGGGGCCCAGGAAGCGGTTGACCAGCATGGTCCATCCCAGGGAGAAGTGGAAGCTGATGTCCTCCTGGAAGTCGCTGCACAGCTTGTCACAGGCCAGGTCATAGGTCAGGCTGAAGTACTGGCGGGGAACTATCTTGTCCACCTGATCTTTGGCAGAGATGGGCAGCAGCGGCTTCAGGCCCTCTGATGGAAACCACAACACCATTAGCTCAAGTTTACATTGATTGGAACAAAAAGAACCCAGGAAGGGTGTCACCAAGCTAACATTAGCCTGGACTGATTCTATAGGCAGAGAGCAAACTCAGAGCTCAGATCTAGATAGATTAGATCTACACTCCATGCAGGAAACATTTCAGGCAATGAAAGGAAGGAAGCATCTCTGAACCATCAGAGCAGTAATATGGCAGCAGGAAGGAAGGTTTTACCCATCATCTCCATCTGGGTGGCCTGCAGGGCGCAGGTGATGGAGCTGGAGCACCTCTCAGACATGGTCTTCCCCAGACCCTCCTCTATGTGGCGATGCAGCTCCTGGAACAGAGAACCACTGCTTTACGCCTGAAAGGAGCCCGTTAGCACAGAACACAGAGTTGCTCCAATAACCAGGACATTTAGCTAACTCAGCTAGCGACCGTGGGATCTTTAAATAGGAGGCGGGCCTATTCTTCCTCCTCTTCACGTCTGAAGGGGAAACCTGGACCAATGTAACACCGGTGTTTAGCTAGAAGGTGCCGACCTGCAGTCCTTCTTCCAGGAAGGTGAATCATGTTTCTGCTGCTGACACGTTTTTCCATAGAGAAAGAACCGGCCTAACCACGCTCCACCTGCCCCCACCTGCCCCCCCCCATCCTCCCCACCTTCTCCAGAAGCACCATAGAGAGCGCTCTGAGCAGCTGTCTCACTGTGTGGTGTGGAGGCTGCAGCGCCTCAGACTGGAAGAAGGTGAGAACAGCAGAGAGGATCGTGGGGGCTCCTCTTCCCTCCATTAAAGACATTTCATCCCAGCGCTGCGTGTTTCCCGAGCCCGTGACATCATCAATGACCCCTCACCCCCCCACCATGGACTGTTCTCCCTGCTGGGAAGAGGCTTCACAGCATTCAATGCAGGACCAGCAGGTTCTGCAGCAGCTTCTTCCCCACCGCCATCACACTGATGAACTGTTGAACTCTAATCCAGACTCTGCATCACAATGATATCATAATTTTTGCTCTACATGGTTGGTTTTATAATCCCTTTAAATAGAAAACAACTCAGTGTTCTCCTGCATTTTGCACCATATTTATTTATGTATTTATTTGGCACTAAACCTTCCATATCAAAGCCTTTTGCTCCATGACTTTAAACTGGTTTCCTTTTCTCCTACAGTGTTTACATCCTGATCACTGCTGCACTTTATAAAAGGAAATGTTAATTTCACTGCTAAGCTGCTCCTTCACGGTTGGAAACCTGAACGCATCAAAAGTTCGTTTTGTAAACAATCTGTGTACAAGAAGACAGTTTGTCAAAGCCTCCAAGTCTAAAGTTTACCTCAGTAAAGAATTTTACTATTGACTTTCATTTAGTCTGAAGTTAGAACTTTGAAAAAGTACATAATATAGAATATATCCTCTCCTTCAACAAATATAAAAGTGTCCTACATTTAAAGGGTCAAAGGTCAAAGTTCACCTTTTCTTCTTCCACAGTTTGAAACAGAAGTCTACCAACCAAGACAGAGCAAACTGTTATAGATGTATGAAGGAACCTTCGAGGTGAAACATACGTTCTTGTAGACCTTGAGGACCACTGGTGACGGGTGGAAGTCCATGTGGAAGTCGTCCACCAGCACATGCAGCCTCCTGATTTCCTCTGCCATGGTGTTGGTTACCTGGACATGAGAGCAGAGTCAGCAAACATCAAACAGCAGGTTTGGTGTTTTTGCGTCATAAGCTGATGGGTGGAGCCTGAGGAGGAGGAGCTCACCTGCCTCTCCACCTCCTCTGTGATCTTCTTGATCTTGGCCTTGCAGTCCATGGTCAGCAGGTCCAGCTGCTTCTCTATAAACTCCAGCCGCTGCTGACGATCCTCCTTTGTCTCCACGCAGTAGAGTCTGAGGAAACAGGAAGCCACACAGTCACGACCCCGTGACCTCCAGTAAGACACAGAAACCATCAGAAGCTTTAGGCGTCCTGCACTGAGGGCATGACCCAACAGAACCACCATGTTGCTCCGGATGTGTTCAAACCTGCTGCTAGAGAAGCTGCTTTAAAATGAACACAGACCTGATATTAAAGACAGGAAGTTAACCGTTTGGTTCTTCTAAAGGAGGCGGAGCTTCTCTGTTGAACCAAACAGCAGAAGATCATCAGTCAGGAACAGCAGGGCCTCCACTCACCTCTGTTCCTGGGCAGCTGTGTGAACCAGGTCCATGATGCGCCGCAGAGCTTCAGAGATCTGCTTAGCTCGGACTGTGTGCTGCTCGAACTTGGTCTTCACCGCAGACTGGGAGATGCATTCCTGGAGACAGCAGACCGATGAGCACATGGCCAAGGAAATCCACAGGAATCAAGCATTAGCAGCTAGCTAAAGTAGAGCGGAACATTAAGCGTTAGCAGCTAGCTAAAGCAGAGCGGAACATTAAGCGTTAGCAGCTAGCTAAAGCAGAGCGGAACATTAAGCGTTAGCAGCTAGCTAAAGCAGAGGGCAACTTTAAGCGTTAGCAGCTAGCTAAAGCAGAGGGCAACATCAAGTGTTAGCAGCTAGCTAATGCAGAGGGGAACATCAAACGTTAGCAGCTAGCTAAAGCAGAGGGGAAACATCAAGCGTTAGCAGCTACCTAAAGCAGAGGGGAAACATCAGGCGTTAGCAGCTAGCTAAAGCAGAGGGGAACATAGCAGCTAGCTAATGCAGAGGGGAAACATCAAACGTTAGCAGCTAGCTAAAGCAGAGGGGAACATAAAGCGTTAGCAGCTAGCTAATGCAGAGGGGAACATCAAGCGTTAGCAGCTAGCTAATGCAGAGCGGAACATCAAGCGATAGCAGCTAGCTAATGCAGAGGGGAAACATCAAGCGTTAGCAGCTAGCTAAAGCAGAGGGGAACATCAAACGTTAGCAGCTAGCTAAAGCAGAGGGGAACATAAAGCGTTAGCAGCTAGCTAATGCAGAGGGGAACATCAAGCGTTAGCAGCTAGCTAATGCAGAGGGGAACATCAAGCGATAGCAGCTAGCTAATGCAGAGGGGAAACATCAAGCGTTAGCAGCTAGCTAAAGCAGAGGGGAACATCAAGCATTAGCAGCTAGCTAAAGCAGAGGGGAAACATCAAGCATTAGCAGCTAGCTAAAGCAGAGTGGAACATCAAGCGTTAGCAGCTAGCTAAAGCAGAGTGGAACATCAAGCGTTCGCAGCTAGCTAAAGCAGAGTGGAACATCAAGCGTTAGCAGCTAGCTAATGCAGAGGATAACATCAAGCGTTAGCAGCTAGCTAAAGCAGAGTGGAACATCAAGCGTTAGCAGTTAGCTAATGCAGAGGGGAACATCAAGCGTTAGCAGCTAGCTAAAGCAGAGGGGAACATAAAGCATTAGCAGCTAGCTAAAGCAGAGGGGAACATAAAGCGTTAGCAGCTAGCTAAAGCAGAGAGGAACATCAAGCGTTAGCAGCTAGCTAAAGCAGAGAGGAACATCAAGCGTTAGTAGCCAGCTAAAGCAGAGTGGAACATCAAGCGTTAGCAGCTAGCTAAAGCAGAGGGCAACGTCAAGCGTTAGCAGCTAGCTAAAGCAGAGGGGAAACATCAAGCATGAGCAGCTAGCTAAAGCAGAGTGGAACATCAAGCGTTAGCAGCTAGCTAATGCAGAGGGGAACATCAAGCGTTAGCAGCTAGCTAAAGCAGAGTGGAACATCAAGCGTTAGCAGCTAGCTAAAGCAGAGGGGAAACATCAAGCATGAGCAGCTAGCTAAAGCAGAGTGGAACATCAAGCGTTAGCAGCTAGCTAATGCAGAGGGGAACATAAAGCATGAGCAGCTAGCTAAAGCAGAGTGGAACATCAAGCGTTAGCAGCTAGCTAATGCAGAGGGGAACATCAAGCGTTAGCAGCTAGCTAATGCAGAGGGGAACATCAAGCGTTAGTAGCCACCTAAAGCAGAGTGGAACATAGAGCGTTAGCAGCTAGCTAATGCAGAGGGGAACATCAAGCGTTAGCAGCTAGCTAAAGCAGAGGGCAACATCAAGCGTTAGCAGCTAACTAATGCAGAGGGGAACATCAAGCGTTAGCAGCTAGCTAAAGCAGAGGGGAACATCAAGCGTTAGCAGCTAGCTAATGCAGAAGGGAACATCAAGCGTTAGCAGCTAGCTAAAGCAGAGGGGAACATCAAGCGTCTGTACTTAAAAGGCAGCTCTGCTACAGACATCTATATGCTTTAGATCTACAGCACAGATATCTGCGTGTTTCTAACCTGTCGTACAAACAGTCAACATTTGTTGAGAGGAAAAGGTGAGAATCTCGTGTTAGTTTGTGAATTAAATCTGGTAAACAGGATGTTGGGGTCCGTCCTTCATCACGGTTTAGTTCAGCATCTTCTTCAGATTCTTATCACGATGAAAACAAGCCTGTAAGCAGATCCTCCTCTGACTGAAATGAAGCTCTACGTTAAAGGATCTTACCTCAAATCGCCTCTCGAAGTTTTGGAACTCAAACATTCTGGCTTGAAATCCTTCAGCTAGAGCTCCACCTGCAGAGAACAGGCCTGAGTTCTGGACTCTCTGGGTTGGATCAGATCAACCTTCAGGTTGGCTCCACCCACCTGATTCCGGCATCCCCTGGGCCTTCTGCACGCGAGCCTGCAGCACTTCTTTGGCCGACACAAAGAAGATGCGGTCACTGGCCTGAGCTCTGTCCACCACCCCCAGCTCCTCCACCAGAAAGTTGGAGCAGCGGTCCATGTGCTGCCGGCGGACCTGTTCCCAGATCAACAGCAGCCGTTAGGAAACAGCAGAGGTGGAGAACTGAGCGTCTAAAGGGACCAGAGTCCCGTGTGGCTCCTTGGAAGCCTTGAAATGCTGAAGCAGAACCTTCACTAACCTCCTCCATATACTCCGGCTCTGAGGCAGACGCATCCCAGCGGTTGTTGAGGATGAAAATATTGGGACTGGAGAGACGCTCGTTGACTTTATGGAAGAAGGACTTCTCCTGCAGACGTGACGGTTGGATCAGCGTTAGCTTCTTTAAATGTTTGAGTCAAGCTCAGATGTTTGGCGTCTCACCGTTTGCATGAGCGTGGATTCAGAGTTTGCTACCAGGACAAACACGTCTGCGTCCAGACAGAACTTATCGATCCAGCTGTCCAGTTCCGTGGTGACATCTATGCCAGGGCTGCAGAAAGCAAAGGTTATCACACAGAACAACGTTTATCTGACCTCCAGAAGCTAAAGCGTTTTTACCTGTCCAACAGCACCAAATCATCTCTGAGCAGAGCACACTTGGCTTTGGGCCACATGACGCAGACCAGGCTGCCGGCGTCCAGGTCCACATCCTGGTGCAGAGCGTGAGCCAGCTGGTTCACCGTCTAATCACAGACATCTCCAGATCAGACTCCACCCACTGACCGACCACAAACACACCGCCGACCCGCCGGGTCGCTCGGTCACCAACCGTAATGCTTTTCCTGTCCTCGGAGCCTTCGGTGAGGAGGAAGCCCTCGCTGCCGTCGGTGCCCTCCACCCTCAGGAAGCAGTTGGTGGTGTGTCCGATGCCAGAGGGCAGGACTTTATCGCACAGCATGGCGTTGATCACAGAACTCTTCCCGTTACTGGTTCTGTGGAGGAGCCCAGACACAGTTAGCAAGGAAAGCATGCTAGCAATACCGCCCACCTTGCTATCCTGAGCTAAAATGCTAATGTTAGCATGCGGGGTATCACCCTGCAGACACGTCAGATGTTGAATCATTTCCAACTACAGAAATGAACAACAGGTCCGAACCCGACGCTGACAGCAGAGCTGAGCCGTTTGTAGAAACTGATAAAAGCGTCAATATTTGTTCAACTGGTCACATGTTTACTGCATTTACACTATAAAATATAATTCAATTCAATTCAGTTTATTTATATAGCGCCAAATTCACAACACATGTCATCTCAAGGCACTTTACAGTTCAACCAGATCATACAGTCAAACATATATTTGATGAAAGCATTTTATAGCGGCTATTTAGAAAAAACATGAAAAGCAGTCAGGTCTCCTTTAAATGTCTGTTATCAGCCATCGAAGCATCAAGTAAAAAACCACCCAGTTACCTTCCAAAGAAGACCACCTTCATGTGCCTCCGGGCCAGAACCTCTCCTATTCCGGCCACCTTGGACAGGTAGCTGCAGACCTCCTGGACCTGCTCCTCGGTGGCCACCGGGTCCAGCTCATCGTTTCTGTAGGTATCTAAACATTGATGGAAACATGACTCAGAGGGAGGAAGGCTCAAAACTAGGCTTGTCCCGATCCGATCCACGTATCGGATCGGATGCCGATATTGGCAAAAAAATGCGTATCGGCAAAGAATGTAAAAATGCCGATCCAGACTGCCGATCCAGTTTTTAAAAAGTCCGGTCCGTATTTTCCAGTTTCGCCGATTGAAACGATCCATTCCACTATTTTGCGCCAGTGTTACCCGAATCCGGTCCGCATTTTCCAGAACACCTTCAACACACCCACAGGTCTTTTTGGGTCTGTCTCCCGGCTTAACCATTAAAACGGGTCAATGGGAAGATAGCGGGGAAATGTCAGCCGTGTGGGATTATTTTATCCTGCACGATGTGTAGATGGAGACTAGGTGTGGAGGAGATTGGGGAGTATAAGGCATTTTTGTGTAATAGTTTACTGTTATTTGCACTGGTTTTTTTTTAAGCTGTGTCTTTTTTCAAGAGTAGAGTCCTGATTCTAAGTTAATAGAATATTTTCCACTCTTGTCTGTTTTGCATTTTTAATAAAACTTACAGTAATACCTGCACCTTTAACTGTTTACGATTTTACTGTTCACTGTGCAATTTCAGATTGCTATTCATAATTTTGTCCAGTTTGTGTTTATCTCTTAATAAACAGGTAAGTTTGTTGTTACCAATCATTGTGTTTTATTTAATCTCACCTAATTCAGCTGGCTAGATGTTATCAAGAGTACTAAAACCCTTTTCAACATGAGTCTTACAACTAAGGCTAAATACTTTAACTTAAACTTAAATACATGCTTGAATAGGCTGGTATCGGCCAGTATCGGTATCGGATCGGAAGTCCAAAAACAATATCGGTATCGGATCGGAAGTGCAAACACCTCGATCGGGACATCTCTACTCAAAACTATAAAAATATCCGAAAAAATATAAACTGAAATGATTCTTACAATTAAAAGAAACATTTACTAAATGACCGATTCTAATATTTTTAATGATCTTTGGGTTAAAGTTTCTGGTTAAAATGTGTTTTTTTTCCTTTACATTCAACTATTTTTTTCCCAGATTCTAATTTTGACTCTGATTGGATGAGGAGGGATGGAGGAACATGTCAGGATGTATTTAAAGAACCAGACATCCAACCATCTGAGCTGATGTGGTACTTGATGGGAACCAGCAGGAGACAGAAGGAGGGAAGAAGACTGTTAGGTTTATTCAATGATGATTATAAAGTAAATGTGTGTGCATATAAAACATTGAGGAAATGAGATGCTTCACTCCGTCTTGTGATTCAATCAGTGGAGCATTCTGTCTTATGACCTGATCAATTGTCTTGTCAGAAGAATGCTCTGTTTTGTAACCCACCCCATGTGTTATGATCTGTTAATAAAAAGGCTCTGCAGAGGAGGTCCGTCAGAGAGGGTTAGTGAGTTGGGCGTAGCTCTCCCTCCTTCTGCAGGAGCTGTTGAAAATCCCTTTCTGTGTGGACTCAGTCCCTCTTTTATGAACCTACATTTTTGAACCTAACAGACGCACAGGAAGACAGGAAGAGGAGGAGGAAGAGGAAACCTGCAAACACTCAGTGGAATATTAGAAACACTTATCCAGTCAGTTTAAGCTAAATGAAGCCCAATGATGCAGCAGCTAAACCAAGGAGGAGGAGCAGCAGGAGGAGGAGGAGCAGCAGGAGGAGGAGGAGCAGCAGCATTGAGAACACAGACGTCGTGTCCTCAGTATTATCCCATTTTTTTATTATTATTATCATATCTTTTTAATTCAGAGAAATGTCAAACTATAGGATGAAAATTGTTCTGACTTGTATTGGTGTAAAGATAAGAATGCATTCTCATTTGTTTGAAAAAAAAATAAAAAATAAAGTCCACAATCACCTTATAAAATCCCGTTATTTTAAAAGCATTCTGTCATATTACTTCGCCAAAGTCAGCCGCCCACAAGATAGAAGAGGCTAACAGTTATTAGTGGTGGAATCTGGAAATGGAGGCAAGATGAAGAAATCTACGCTGAAACAAACTAAACTCAGCTTTGGAAAGCCAACAGGTCAGGTGGGAAAGAAAGAGATGCAGGTGAGTTCATTTCACCTGTTAATGTAGGAGCAGCAGGAGGAGGAGCAGCAGGAGGAGGAGCAGGAGCACGGCTAGGAATAGGATGCTCATCGCAAGCATTTCAACTGGCACTAGGATTTTGTTTTACAGTCGGAGCCAACTTAAAACTATTGATGCACACAGGGCAAAATAATAGAATGAAATAATACCACATTTTTCTTCAGGTAGCCTAGTTGCGTTGCTCATGATGCATTATGAAGAATACAGATTCCTGCTATTTCTGGTTTATTTAAGAGACAATCAAACGGGTCTGATTACCGTTGGGTTGATCAAGTGGACAGCAGAAGAAGAAACTGTTGCTGCACACGAGCATACCTGGCTATAACAATCAAATTGCACGACTGATAATGTGTACACATTTCCACCTTCCATTAGATGTGCTGCAGCGCCCTCTTGTGATATATTATTGCAATTCATTTTATTCATTTAGTGGTCCACTGATGATGGCGACAATAATAAAAGTAGTAATAATAATTCAAATAATAACAGTAACAATGATGTTAATGGTGATGACCTCGGTATTTCAAAAATCCTGGTTACGGCCCTGCCTGTGAGCGGTGCTCCTAAAACCTTCAGCTTTTGGGATTATTTCTATTATTCATGTTTGCAGCTGTTAAACAGGATCATTAGAAGTTCTTCTAACACTTTCTCACCCGCCGCCCCCCACTTGCCCGCCTCCCCGCACTCACCCGCTGCCCTTCCTAGGACCCCTAATCTCCTGCTTTACATTCTGATGGTTTGTTTTACAGTTTAAAGACTTTTTAATATTTTTACTGTTTTCTTTATATACTTCAGGATTCCTCTGCCTTAACCTTCTACACTTTCAGAAGGTTTTTAAAGTGATAGAGACCAAACTCACCTTCTAGAAAGGAGGCACTCTCCTTGATGTAGGTGCCGAGCTGTTCAAATATCCCGTTGATCTTCTTCTTTGCGGTGACAAAGTGCTTCAGTGGCGACACATTGATTTCAGCCATTACTCGCTTCTTCTTCTTGCATGGAAATGGTAAAGGGGCGGCAGATACAGACATGGCACTGCAGAGACAGCAGAGTAAAGGTTGGATTAGTAGAGGAACCACCCTGATGCAGCTAATGATGCTAATGATCGCTCTGCTAACCGCAGCCAGGTTTCTGTCAGCTATAAAGGTTGGATAATTATTCACCCATAAAAAAAGGACAGAAAAAGTTTAGACTAGATAAACCAGAAAGTCAGAAACGCCTGTAAAGAACAGAGCTGCAGAATTCAACCAGTAAAAGATTCCCCTGGAAACAAAGAAAGGTGTTGCACAGGTCCTCTAGAGGCAGATCGTTTCTAATTAACTGACTTTACAAACTCAGGGACACAGTTTGAACAGAGTCCTCATTACCAGCTAACTTTAACTGTTAAAAAAAAGGCCATTTTAACCATTTCTCAGGTTCCAGTTAGAAATAGTCTCCATTTCAGGATGGAGCTAACAAGATAAAGATTTATTCCCCCCCCCCTGAGAGGTAATGTTTTTAGGAGAGTTTGTCTGTCTGTGTTCACAATAAATGAAATTTTTATCAGAGACGGGCCTCCCGCTGAGGAACAATCCATTAAATGTTGGTGATGATCCAGATTATAATCTGAATGCAGGAGTTTTATAAAGGATTATCTGACATTATTTGGCAGAACAAGCAGTTCCTCCCTAAACCAGCAGATGGCAGCAGAGAACACTGACAGCTTCAGTATCAGCCTCAGAACGTCCAACAGGAGTTACACCTCTACCTGCTGATAAGAGGAGGAGGGAGGAGGAGAAGGAAGGAGGAGAATGAAGGAGAAGGAGGAGAAGGAAGGAGGAGAATGCAGGAGGAGAATGAAAGAGGAGGAGGAGAATGAAGGGGGAGAATGAAGGAGATTGAAGGAGGAGAATGAAGGAGAAGAGAGCAGGAGGAGAATGCAGGAGGAGAATGAAAGAGGAGGAGGAGAATGAAGGGGGAGAATGAAGGAGATTGAAGGAGGAGAATGAAGGAGAAGAGAGCAGAAAAAACACCAGAGGCTGCAGAAACACGCTGCACCTTATTCAGAAAGTTAGGAAATGAGGAATGATGCATTTTAAGTTGTTAAAGATCCAGATCATATGGATAATACTAGATCCACATCACATGAATCAACATAGATCCAGATCAGATGGATCAACATAGATCCAGATCAGATGGATCAACATAGATCCAGATCAGATGGATCAACATAGATCCAGATCAGATGGATCAACATAGATCCAGATCAGATGGATCAACATAGATCCAGATCAGATGGATCAACATAGATCCACATCAGATGGATCAACATAGATCCAGATAAGATAGATCAACATAGACCCAGATCAGATGGATCAACATAGATCCAGATCAGATGGATCAGCATAGATCCAGATCAGATGGATCAGCATAGATCCAGATCAGATGGATCAGCATAGATCCAGATCAGATGGATCAGCATAGATCCAGATCAGATGGATCAACACAGATCCAGATCAGATGGATCAACACAGATCCGCATCAGATGGATCAACACAGATCCAGATCAGATGGATCAACACAGATCCAGATCAGATGGATCAACATAGATCCAGATCAGATGGATCAACATAGATCCACATCAGATGGATCAACACAGATCCAGATCAGATGGATCAACACAGATCCACATCAGATGGATCAACATAGATCCACATCAGATGGATCAACATAGATCCACATCAGATGGATCAACATAGATCCAGATCAGATAGATCAACATAGACCCAGATCAGATGGATCAACATAGATCCAGATCAGATGGATCAGCATAGATCCAGATCAGATGGATCAGCATAGATCCAGATCAGATGGATCAGCATAGATCCAGATCAGATGGATCAGCACAGATCCAGATCAGATGGATCAGCATAGATCCAGATCAGATGGATCAACATAGATCCAGATCAGATGGATCAACATAGATCCAGATCAGATGGATCAACATAGATCCAGATCAGATGGATCAACATAGATCCAGATCAGATGGATCAACATAGATCCAGATCAGATGGATCAACATAGATCCAGATCAGATGGATCAACATAGATCCAGATCAGATGGATCAACATAGATCCAGATCAGATAGATCAACATAGATCCAGATCAGATGGATCAGCATAGATCCACATCAGATGGATCAACATAGATCCAGATCAGATGGATCAACATAGATCCAGATCAGATGGATCAACATAGATCCAGATCAGATGGATCAACATAGATCCAGATCAGATGGATCAACATAGATCCAGATCAGATGGATCAACATAGATCCAGATCAGATGGATCAACATAGATCCAGATCAGATGGATCAACATAGATCCAGATCAGATGGATCAACACAGATCCAGATCAGATGGATCAACACAGATCCGCATCAGATGGATCAACACAGATCCAGATCAGATGGATCAACACAGATCCGCATCAGATGGATCAACACAGATCCAGATCAGATGGATCAACACAGATCCAGATCAGATGGATCAACATAGATCCACATCAGATGGATCAACATAGATCCAGATCAGATGGATCAACATAGATCCAGATCAGATGGATCAACATAGATCCAGATCAGATGGATCAACATAGATCCAGATCAGATGGATCAACATAGATCCACATCAGATGGATCAACATAGATCCAGATCAGATGGATCAACATAGATCCAGATCAGATGGATCAACATAGATCCACATCAGATGGATCAACATAGATCCAGATCAGATAGATCAACATAGACCCAGATCAGATGGATCAGCATAGATCCAGATCAGATGGATCAGCATAGATCCAGATCAGATGGATCAGCACAGATCCAGATCAGATGGATCAACATAGATCCACATCAGATGGATCAACACAGATCCAGATCAGATGGATCAACACAGATCCGCATCAGATGGATCAACACAGATCCAGATCAGATGGATCAACACAGATCCAGATCAGATGGATCAACATAGATCCACATCAGATGGATCAACATAGATCCACATCAGATGGATCAACATAGATCCACATCAGATGGATCAACATAGATCCACATCAGATGGATCAACATAGATCCACATCAGATGGATCAACATAGATCCAGATCAGATGGATCAACATAGATCCACATCAGATGGATCAACATAGATCCACATCAGATGGATCAACATAGATCCACATCAGATGGATCAGCACAGATCCAGATCAGATGGATCAACACAGATCCAGATCAGATGGATCAACACAGATCCGCATCAGATGGATCAACACAGATCCGCATCAGATGGATCAACACAGATCCGCATCAGATGGATCAACACAGATCCAGATCAGATGGATCAACACAGATCCAGATCAGATGGATCAGGCTGGTTTTCTGATCTAACAGGCTGGTTGTGAACAGGCTGGTTTTCTGCCAGCCGGTGTAGAGCTGAATATTCCAGATCAAACCTGTCCTACCTGGGGTCGGGCTCTGTGGTCATCAGCGGTCTCCCTGCATCCTGCCTCCGGCCTGAACTCTAAGCAGGTCCGCCAAGGTTAGCGGGGGGCCGTCCGGAGCCTCCGGCAGCGGGACCACTGAGGGGTCACTGAGGGGTCAAAGGTTACCAGGGTCAGCCTGTCAGGGATGCTGGTAGCGGGAAGCAGCAGCTCCTCTCCGGCGAACAGAAAATTCCAGCTTTTCTTCCAAGGAGAAGGATCAGGAGAGGCTGGCGGAGCTCAGCCGGAAGCGGAAGTGACTTCTTCTTCTGCTCCTCGTTCTATTTGAGCCGAAGAAGAGGCGCTACCGCCACCATCTGGTGAGGAGCATTAGTTCAATGGCTGCCATCAGTTATTAGCATGTGTTGCCTAGCAACGCATACATTACGCCACAGGTTCCTTTACTGCTAACCTCACTGCAGCAGAAATTAGCTGATTGTTTTCCTCACCTAGCGTCACTTTTTATACATTTAACAGGATTCTGTGAACTTTATGAGTCAAGGAGCTCTTTTCCCACCGAAGCTTCAAGATCAGTTTGATCAAAATCCAAAATAAAAATATTGAGATCGAGGAAATTAAAAACTAAGATTTTCTATTTTAGAAGAAAAAACTGTACCATAAAATTTTGCAAAGAAAAATGCTTTTCAGGATGAGTCAAGCTGAGTGGGAGGCCATAATGATGACAGCTGATCATCTAAAAACATAGAGAACGTAGTCAAAGCTGGAAATTACTTTTAAAAGTTGTGATGTTTTCTCTGCAGATGTAGGATTGCTTTTCTCACTGACGAAAAAGTTAAAATGATTTCTTATTGTAGAGAAAAGACCAAAGATCTCCATCTGGTTCTGGAGCTGCAGACCTAAACTATGTGATCAATATCTGCACCATGCCACCAGGAAGGAGGAAATTGTGAAATCTGTGGTTCAGACAGTTGGAAGGTGAAAGCTTGTTTTTCAGCACTTCCTGACAGCTTAGACTGGATTGTTTTTTGTTGTACTTTATTTTTTATTTTTTAACAACACATGTATGCTGATGAAGATTCTCAGTCATCCAGGTCATAGTCACTCCGTAAAAGTTTAAAAACAATCCACCGGACTTGGTTTCCAAGGTTTGAAGACGTTTCGCAGCGAAACGTCTTCAAACCTTGGAAACCAAGTCCGGTGGATTGTTTGGGGTCCCTTTGGGCATCTGGGGCTTTGGGTTCCCCGACGCAGGCGTCGGCTCTGGGGAGGGGTGCGTCTATGACTCTTCACAACCACTATTGAGCATCTTTCCTTTGGATAAACTTTACATGCAGTGCACAAGTGCACTCTCACAAACAACTACAGGTGCTTGGTTTCCGGTACTCAGAGATTGACTTTCATACAGAAAGCTCATATTCTTATCCTCAGGTAACACAGAGTACATGTCAGATTAAATAATACTAATTAATACTTCAGCGATAGTACCTAGGTGTTACTTTATTGTATGTATATCTTGTACCATGTTCATGGTTGTGCTGTTCTTTTTCCATCTCTTTGCAGGTGATGAAGCAGACTGAAGATGTTTTATCGTTATCTCCCTTTTATCTCCCTTCTTTCATCTTTTCACCTTTTTTTCTGTTTTTCTTTCCTGTTCTACTTACATTGCAGCGTTGATATAACCTGTAAAACTCTCTGCCTAATTATAATAAAGCTATTTATAATCATAAATCAAGCGGAACACTATGGCGATAGCCCTACTACTCCACTTGTGAAAGCAAAATCTGATGGGCCCTTTTTGGCATCAAGACAATTATTGTTATTGCCAAATTGCCAGACAAATCAGCAACATACCTGCGACACATTGCTGTGGGAGGATAACCAGGCCTTAAACATACAGTGGCATTTGCATTAGCATAGAGAGCGCCTTAGCTCCAGATAGGAACCTCATGAGCTCCCTATGCTAAAGGAACAATGATAGCATCATCCTGCTTCCTTTTCCTACCTCCTTCCTAACTGCCTGCACTATTCGGACAGGACTGATCATGGCGATGGCTTACGAGTCCTTACTGAGTTCAGACAAAGTGAGACTAGAAACACAAATTTCTCTTTTTTTTTTTGCTTTAGCTCTTTTATGGATAAATATCCTGGAAATGAGAAGAAGAGCAGATGTATTATGAAATTTAGGCAGGATCAGGATGAGTCTGTAATAAAGATGACACACAGATACACACACACTGTGTCTGCTAGAGTAAAATGTGTCGTTTTATTCCACCACAGAGGACAGCAAAGCAAGCACATCAACTAAGGCACGGTGATGAATACAAATTATATTGTCCATCTTAACGTGACACAAAGGATCGGAGAGCCAGTCGACCCTGGCAAGGCAGCAACCCGCGCAGCTAGGCGTTCGTACGCAACCCTAGCAGACTCTGCCAGTGCCAACCACCACCCGTCCTTTATGCCAAACTTCAACGGAAAATCTTTGACCCAATCAGGAAAATGATTGCTCCCTCTCACGCCTGGAGCGCATGATTACAGAAACCAAAATATGTTTCCGGCGTGAAACCAAAAACAAATTACATCAAGGTCAGAGCCTGGCACAGAGAGCTCGTGAGTACAAAAATAAATGATATCATGCTCTCAGGGAAACAGAAACTTAGATAATAAGAGTGCTTAGGCAATAAGAGTGCTTCATTTGTGAAAACTTGTATAATAAAAGTGACAAAACTTGCATGATTGTCAAAGAACATGAAATATAAAACCCATATATATATATCAGCAGAACATTTATTTTTTACATGATCAGCAGATTGTTTTAGATAAATACTTTACGCAATCTTAGTGAATTTAAAGTGACTTTGTAATAATGAAATAATTATTTTTTCACTATCATTTTCTAAAGTAAAAAAGTTGTTTTAAAAAAGGTGCTTTAGTTTAATGAAGAATTGGTTTAGCTTTCCTGAAATTCCTTCAGAGGTAAAAAAAAAAAAAACAAACATCTCAGACTATTTATTCATTCTTTAGATACTATAATAAGACATGAAAGATTAAAAAGCTGAAACTATGAAACACTGTGCAGTAACTGGTGAAGGAGACGATCCCATTAAAGGCACTGGAACCAGTGACCTTCAGAAGGACCTCCACTGGGTAATGGTCGCTCACATCCAGCGCCTGAATAAAGGAGAAAAACAGAAAGATTTTATCTGATGAACACAGTCTTTGTCTAAAGGATCCCAACCTGAGCGCAGAGTTCAAATGATACGCTGCAGATAGATCCAGAACAGATAGATCCGGACGGCTCACCTGTTCCTCTGTCAGGCTGTACTCCTGTTGGAAGTTAAAGGGTTTGGCTGAAGAAGGAACAACCGCTTTGTTAAACGTTTCTCCGTGAACAACAATCCTGTTGGAAAATCAGAACATTTATGATCATTAAGGATGAAATAGTTGATATTTAGGGAAGAACTTGAACTGAAAGCCATTTTCTGCAATGATTGAGCCCAAAAGAAACATTTAAGGAGAATTAATCTATTTTTTTTCTAACCAGAGCTCCTCCTGGAGCAGGTTTAGCTTCACATGCTTCAGATTCTGAATGCTACTGTGAACCGTCAGCTGTCCCCTTATTCATTCAATGGAAAAATAACCACTAACTGCAGCGCATCATATACACATCATACTGTTTAAATGAAGCAACACATTCTGCTCATCAGTAGTGATGACAGATTGACCGAATCAGCAGAAACCGTAAGATTTTATTTCTTATTTATGTTTTGCTTTGATTATATGAACAGATCAAACTTTCAGATGCTCAAATCAAACTGTCTTTCTTTGCTTTTTGGTTCAACTCTGATTAGATTTTATTGACCAATCCTTTAAAACATGCAGTCAGATGATTCTGTTTTAGCTTCTAGGATGTTTGATCGGATGGATCGGCGTAATGAAATAATGAGAAGGCCTGATCTTATTTCCTATTTCACTGTAAATGAGGAGAATTTTATTTCAAACAGACGCATGGCAAACAACCCATAGCGAATCTTCTGTAATGTCCCTGGTTTATCTAGGTCATACAGCTCTATGTTAGCAGCTGACCTGTCATAGGAGCAGGATGTGCTCAGGCGAACGGTGGTGTCACTGTGATCTGCTATCAGCCAATGGAGGCTGCTGTCCGTCAGCAGGCGAACATGTTTCCTGTTCTTCTTGGGGAGGTAATCGCAGTCGGCATTGAAGTCTCCCAGCAGCATCACGTTCTGAGCACACAATCCCCACATTTTATAAAGATCACACAATCCCTATTAGCATTAAAGCTAAACTTCACTCTTTACCTCGATTTTCCAGATCTTTCGTACTTTCTGCAGAACATCATAGAGAGCATCCAGCTCCTTGGTGGCGTTAGACGGAGTGGTGTGTTGAGGGATGAGGGCAAACTCCTTTATATCTGGGATGGAATGAGGAAGAATTCAGAGGAAGAAAAAGGATGATTTTATGTTGAAGTAATAATTGTTTAGGAAACTCACATGTCTTTGGGGCTCTGAAGCGAACAACAAAAGGTTCTCTGGAGAAGGCGTCTTCATCTCCTGGTAGATCATCTGGGTACTGATACTGATCTCTGACCGTCGCAGTGTTGCTCCTGCACGCATTGGATGAGGACGAAGAAGGTTTGTAACTAGTTTAAATGCTTCGGTGGCTTAATTACGCAGCAGAACGGACCTGTAGATGAACACGTACTGCTCCTGGTAGGACTCTGACCTGCCCAGCCTCTCACTGGCCAACAATGTATACTGGTTCCTGGTGTCATACCTGAATCACCAGCAGATAAGGGGTTAATTATCAGTCATTAATGTCTGATTGATTAAAGGCTGCACTGCTAGCATAATTAGACATGATGAGATGTCACAAAATAAGCACATTGCCATTCTATTCTGCTCAATATTTGAACATTTTCCCACCATCGCATTCCTCACCCCCGTAATCAGATTCACCAGATTAACACAGAAACTGACACAGTGTGAGGCAACCACACCAAGATGTAAACATTTAAATTCGAGGCTCTGCTGAAATGAGAGCACCAGGATTCCCTGGCCCATGATGATGGCTGACCGATGAGCGGATCAGACTCCAGGGAGCGTGTCGCTGTATCTATGTGCTAAACGAGGACCAGCATCAGAGAGAACCATCCACCGTCAGGGACAAAAGGAGGTCAGGGGGCACAGCCTGATTTTAACAGGAGCTGCTGACAGCAAACAAACAACCATCCACCATTTCAGAAGAAACAGGAACAAGTCAAACAGCATTATGGTGAAGAAAGAAGAGGTGGAGGAGGGGGAGGAGTTTCAACTAACTGGACTGGAGACACAACCATGAAGGGACAGAGCAGACTGGACTTCTAGAGGAAGCTTAGGTCCTTAAGAGGCAACAGATCTTCTATCAGTCTGCTGTGGAGAGTCTGATCTCTTCCTCCATCATCATCATCATCATCATCAGAAGCTCAACCAGCTGATAAAGAAGGCAGGTTCTGTTCTAGGAACTCCTCTAGAACCTCTGGTGATGAAGAAGATGATGGACAATAGTGAGCATCATCTTCATCAGACTGTTAGACACCAACAGAGTGTTCAGTCAGAAGCAGATCCAGATCCAGGCATCAGTGTCTACAGCCACTGGCTGAATAGGATTCATGTTGTTCCTCATATAAATGAAAGCCTTATAAAATATAGAGAAGGAACAGTTGGTTCCTAGCGTTGTAAGCTAGCCCCACCCCCCAGCGGCCAAAATCATTTTTGCCTGAGAGTTAAATTACACATTTAATCTCACATTTAGTCTGGTTTATAAGGCTAATTAATATGGAAGCAAATCATTACCATATTTAAAATGAAAAAGCATTTCTGGAAATGCTTTTCATTTTAAAATTTTACATTTCAAATTGAATTTTGATATGTATTTGCTGGGGTACATTTTGAAAAATAAATCTCAAATGTCTTTTTCTTTTTCATTTTAATTAAGTAAAACGATGAGCTGTGTTAAAGAAGAAAATGAAAATGCAAACAGGATTAATGATTACTAATTTCATTTATGAGTCAAACAATGCAGCCACATTCTTAAAATGAAAAAGCATTTCTGAAAATGCCTTTTCATTTTAAATACGGTAATGATATGCTTCCATAAATTAATTCCACTTTGGGATTAACAATCTACTTCAGAATTTGAGTTTTGCATGTTCGGGGATAAACGTGAAGCGATATACTGGGATAAAACTACCTGCCATCATGAGATGCATTCAGTCTAACATCAATGAACATGTGCTGAAGAGCTTGAAACCAGATGATGCTTCACCTTCTTATAGCTTGAAGCAGCTTTGGTAGAGCCGTCCCTTTACTGTCTCTGACCTCCTGCAGCAAACACACGTCACAGCGGCTAATAATCTGAAACAGAAAGCAAACAGCAGAGGCATTGCTTGGTGGTGAAACTCACCCACAGTTTCACCTCATGAGGCAGAAAATAAACTCACAATCAAGGTCAGAAAAGTCCCGGCTGGAATTCAGAAAACATCTCCAGGTCTCACCTTTTCTGTAGATGTTCAGCGTGTTTAGAGGATGAATGATGGTGAATGTGAAAACGGTCACCTGGATAACCACTAGCTGTCAGGAATTAATCTGCTGCCATGTTTTATTCTAACCTGACTGAACGCTGATCCAGATGTCAATCAAGCCTCTAAGATTAGTTGGTTTCTCTGTTCTTGTCTGGTTGCCCCTACCTTCATTTCATTTCAAACTAACATGGTTTTCATAACCAGAGCATAGACTTCGTCCAACTTCACCAAACCAGATTCATCTTCCTGCTCAGGAAAACATCTGAGTTGAGCTTTCCGTAAAAATTCAAAAAATATCCACTGGACTTGGTTGGATATTTTTTGAATTTTTACGGAATGACTATGACCTGGATGACTGAGAACCTTCATCAGCATCTGAGTTGAGCGTTTCTGCGTGTTGAAAGGACTAGGCGTCCATGAAAGACCTGGGAAATATTCTTCTGCATCATTGCATTTATTCTGCAAAATACCAAAGCAGTGTGATCAAGTCCTCACCTTAGCTAGAATAGTCATAACAGCTTCCTTATTGGCTTTGGAGTTCCCAAAATTATGAAGATTGAAGGCACAGATCCGGAAGTTTTCCCCATGAACATCAGCCAAACCCAGGAGGAAGGAGAGCAGGAGGAGCAGCAGGGACGCCATCGCAAACGGCTGTTCGACAGGAAGTCAGCATGTGTTTGGGTTAAACATCCATCATCTTTTTACACATCATCTTTACTTTCAGTGTATAAGGAAGAAAGGAAATAAAATAAAAATGTCCGTTCATGTGCAGCTGTTGAAAAGCGGCTTCAGCTTATCCCCACATCAGGCTCATATATCTGGGAGTTTTTTTTAAAGAAATGATTGCAGTTGTTTCCTCCCATCATCACAGGTCTAACACACACTCACCTAAATGCTCCCCCTGTTGGCCATGCTATCTCACTACACCTGCGCATGCATCAAGTTCTCAACATTCTCTCTCATGTTTCAAAACAAAAAAACATTTTCTGAGCCAAAAAAACAAACAAACTATTCATAAATTAGACGTTGAAATAAAAAATATTCAAAAGAAAACTTTTCAAAGGTAACTTTGCTCTTTTCTCATATTTTGGCTTTTTTAGATCTTGTTTCCTCATTTTATTTTTGCAGATTTTATTATTTCTATTTCATAACTGAGTTTTAAGAATTGCCTTCTTTTCAAATAGCCTTTTAAGATTTCACGTCAGCCCAATCCCAAAAAGTTCATTATGGTGTAAGTAGTCGCACACTTGTTTCACAACTACTTTCTACAGATCAGAAAGGAAGATTGGATATAGGTCTATAATTGACCAAATCATCTGGGTCAAGAGACGGTTTCTTAAAGGTATAGTGGAGGATTTTTGAGAACTTTTGAAAAGACCCGCCCTCTCCACTTTAGAAAAACTTATGCACAAGCACAACCCTGTACCCACTCCCAAGAGGGAATGCCTTTTAAACGCGTGCAAGAGCGTGCAAGAGCGTGCACGTGCCAATTTCTCCTCATGCACGCTTTGTTTAGAAGTTGCTGTTTACATCGTTCATACAAACTCACTTTCCTAAAGATGATTTTTCCAGCGGTAAGAGAAAATGGGGACGAGCGCGTACAGCCTTACATAAACATATCACATGAATGCCTGACAGTTAGGAGAACCACTGATTTAGATGATCCACCCTGAAATGAAACATCCTCCATTATAGCTTTAATTAAAGGTTTAATTCCAGCAACCTTAAACGCCTTTGGTACATATCCCTGTAACAGAGATAGATTAATCACATCGCAAATGGAGAAGGAGATCAAAGGGAATACCTCCTTAAATAACCTGGTTGGAACTGGATCTAACATACAAGTTGAAGACAATAGTTTTGCTAACTGAAAGTTCAACTGGATCAAAGCAGTCTAAACCCGGTTTAGATTCCATGACTAACTCAGATGCTGCCCCACCCTCCAGAGACAAACCAATCACGGATAGAGGAGTGCTAATGATCTTATTTTTAATAAGATAAATCTTATTTATAAAGAATCCCATAAAATCATTACTTCTAAGAGCAGGTGGAATGGACGGTTCAACAGAGCTATGGCTCTGGGTGAGTTTTGCAACTGTATTAAAAAGAAATCTAGGATTATTCTTATTCTCCTCTATTAATGAGGAGAAGTATGCTGCTCTTGCTTTACAAAGGGTCCTCTTATACAGCAGTAAACTATTTTTCCAGACTAGGAAGGACTCCCGCAGGCCTGTGGAGCGATATTTTCTCTCCAGTTTCCTAGCATTTTGCTTTAAAGTGTGCAACTCTGCGCCTGCTTTTCATTTTTAACGGTTTTCATTTCCAAAGGAGCTGCGTTGTCTAAGGCAGTTCGCAGAGAACTAGCAACCCCATCAACAAAATCATCAACCTGTGAAGGGGAATAAGCTAAGCTTTTGCACTCTGCAGATACTGGAGAGATTAAGCTATTGAGAAAATGTAAAGGATGTGTTCACCAGGAGACTAAAAATAGAGCTTTAAGTATTGAATAATCAGACCTTCTAAGTCAGTGTTTAAAGCAAACATTAACTGTGGTTAAAGTTTAGAAACATGTCAATAACTGAGTTTTCTCAGTGACTCAGTTCTCCTACCAGAACTTCCTCATTTTCTAATGTCAAACATACATTATCAGTCTCAGTTTCTAGTCAGCATGCAGATAAATATCCTGTTTGGCTCCAGCAAAAATTAAGGAATCAAAAACTGGCTCAAACCGGAGCAGAAGAACCAGAAATCAGATTTCCTCCAAACTGAGCCTGTTTGCCCAGAACCAGAATCTCCACCATACGCTGCAGTAAAGAAATCCAACTTTCTGTGACACTTCTAAGCATTTTTCAGCTCTGCTGCTGGGAGCTTCCCAGTTTATGTATTTAATGGTATCAGAGTCAGAGGGGCTGAACAGCCTCCATGCTGCTGGTTCAGATTATTATTGGTTAAAAATCATTTTTATATCTGCTGCTTTGTGTCGATGAATCCTCAGAATCTGAGTCAGTGAGTTTGAGAAGGAAAACTCTCCTGTTAGTGTAGCTCTGCCACAGTTAGATGTTAACCAACTGTAGAAGTTATTGTTCTAATAAACTTGTCAGGACTTGAATGAGCAAACCAGAGCTGCAGTATGTAGAAGCTCAACATGTGGATTTAATTGTTTTCCAGCAGTATGTGTGGATGGCTGTAGCTGTGCAGAAGTTAGAATGTGTCTGTCACACAGAACTAAAGCACACAGAACTAAAGAGGATTTCTTTCCTCTCAGTTCTCTGTTCTTCCAGTTTTAAATAAGCAACATTTTTTCACAGATTCATTGATTTGGTTTCAAACCTTAAATCCTCATTAAAATAAAAGTTATTTCAAAGACTCACGGCTTTCAGCAGAGGGACTTTCAGGCTGTTTCTCTTTCCGTCCTTCTTCTTCTTCTTCTTATGGGGTTTTATGGCGGTTGGCAGACTTGTGAATTGTGCATTACCGCCACCAACTGATATGGAGTAAAGCAAGAAAACAGAAAACGATTCACCCCCCCCCCCCCCAAAAAAAAAAAAAAAAAAAAAAAAAAAAAAAAAAAAAAAAAAAAAAAAAAAAAAAAAAAAAAACCTGTGTAACTTAAACCAACATAATACTAAATCACATTTGCCCATATAATTTTTAATTTACTCTAGGTCATCTTAACTCTGCCAGTTTCTGATGGTCCCATCGGTCCTCCCATCATACTTCCAACCATCTCCCAGTTCAAATCTTTAATGTCCAGATATTTTTCTGCAGCCTTCACTATTATTTTGATTTTTTCCGTTTTTTTTTGTTGTCTGTGCAGTACAATTAATTACTTCTACCATGAAAAGAACAAAATTTGTCTTTTTAACAATAAGTGAGTCTTCATCAATTTTTTGATTCTCTAGAGGTTTGGAATTTACCGTGTGTTGAACTGTAGGTTTGGGTTTTTCTGACTGAGATGGGATCCTTTTTGCAGCTTCAGCGTAGGTTATTCCGAGCTCAAATTTCATTTTTTTAATTTCCTCAGACCTTTTGCTTGCTTCACAGCCGCGATAGGCAGCAGTATGTTCTCCACCACAATTACAGCATTTTATTTTAGCTTCTTTTCCACATTTTCCGTACTCATGTTCTCCTGCACACCTTCCACACCTCTGTTTCCCTTTACAAACTGCTGCAATGTGACCGAATTTTTGGCATTTGAAACATCTCAATGGTGGAGGATTGTAGATTTTGACATTATAGCTTATGTAACCGATGAATACTTTGCTTGGTAATTGCTCTTCCTCAAATTTAATTAGCACTGATAAACTGTCAGATCTTTCTCCGTTTCTTGTTGTTTTTAACCGTTTTACTTCTTTTACTTTTGCACCGCTTATGTTTTCCAGAATCTCTTTTTCAGAAATTTTTAGAGGAACTCCTCCAATGACTCCCCTGCTGATCTTTTTGTTCTCCATTAGGCTGCACTGAACTCTTATCCCGTCAATTTTGTTGATCCGTATTGCTTTGCCTTGCTGGGCGCTGTCTCTGCAGTTAATTAGCAGGTCTCCACTGTACAGAATTCTGGCACCTCTGACTTCTCCGACAAGTTTATTGATGGTTTTTGTTAAGTGAACCGGATTCCAATTTGTAAAAGAGTCTGCCTGATTAACGACTTTGAATATGACTTTGAATTCATTTTGTTGTGCTGTGGAATGTATGGAATGATCATCACTGGATTGTTCTGAACTAGATTCCCCTTGAACTGATCTCTGTTTTTTCCGCTTTTTCTCATTTTTTGATGTTGCTATCTTCCAACCTTCATTGTCACTATTTCCCTCTTCCATCCCACAAGAATCGCTTCCTGTTTCCTCACTACTCACGGCCCAAGACATTTCTCCATAAGCAGCTTCAAAACACGCGCCATGCACCAAACGACCATCCACATGCCAAAGGGCTCTCGTCCTCTCGCATCTACCTCCTCCAAGCTTTACACTTTTAAAATGGCGCCCTCTTTCCGTCCTTCTTCTTCTTCTTATGAGATTTTATGGCGGTTGGCAAACTTGTGAAATGTGCATTACCGCCACCAACTGATATGGAGTAAAGCAAGGAAACAGGAAACGATTCACCCCCCCCAAAAAAAAAAAAAAAAAAAAAAAAAAAAAAAAATACAATAAAATAACCTGTGTAACTTAAACCCACATAATACTAAATTATACTAAATTACATTTGCCCGTATAATTTTAATTTACTCTAGGTCATCGTACCTCTGCCAGTTTCTGATGGTCCCATTGGTCTTTCCATCATGCTTCCAACCATCTCCCAGTTCATATCTTTAACATCCAGATATTTTTCTGCAGCCTTCACTATTATTTTGATTTTTTCTGTTTTTTTTGTCGTCTGAGCAGTACAATTAATCACTTCCACCATGAAAAGAACAAAATTTGTCTTTTTAACAATTAGTGAGTCTTCATCAATTTTTGGAGATTTCTCTAGAGGTTTGAAATTTGCCGTGTGTTGAACTGTAGGTTTGGGTTTTTCTGACTGAGATGGGATCCTTTTTGCAGCTTCAGCATAAGTTATTCCAAGCTCAAATTTCATTTTTTTTATTTCTTCAGACCTTTTGCTTGCTTCACAGCCGCGATAAGCAGCAGTATGTTCTCCACCACAATTACAGCATTTTATTTTAGCTTCTTTTCCACATTTACCATATTCATGTTCTCCTGCACACCTTCCACACCTCTGTTTCCCTTTACAAACTGCTGCAATGTGTCCGAATTTTTGACATTTGAAACATCTCAATGGTGGTGGATTGTAGATTTTGACATTGTAACTGATGTAACCGATGAATACTTTGCTTGGTAATTGCTCTTCCTCGAATTTAATTATTACAGATAAACTGTCAGATCTTTCTCCGTTTCTTGTTGTTTTTAACCGTTTTACTTCTTTTACTTTTGCACCGCTTATGTTTTCCAGAATCTCTTTTTCAGAAATTTTCAGAGGAACTCCTCCAATGACTCCCCTGCTGATCTTTTTGTTCTCCATTAGGCTGCACTGAACTCTTATCCCGTCAATTTTGTTAATACGTATTGCTTTGCCTTGCTGGGCGCTGTCTCTGCAGTTAATTAGCAGGTCTCCACTGTACAGAATTCTGGCACCTCTGACTTCTCCGACAAGTTTATTGATGGTTTTTGTTAAGTGAACCGGATTCCAATTTGTAAAAGAGTCTGCCTGATTAACGACTTTGAATATGACTTTGAATTCATTTTGTTGTGCTGTGGAATGTATGGAATGATCATCACTGGATTGTTCTGAACTAGATTCCCCTTGAACTGATCTCTGTTTTTTCCGCTTTTTCTCATTTTTTGATGTTGCTATCTTCCAACCTTCATTGTCACTATTTCCCTCTTCCATCCCACAAGAATCGCTTCCTGTTTCCTCACTACTCACGGCCCAAGACATTTCTCCATAAGCAGCTTCAAAACACGCGCCATGCACCAAACGACCATCCACATGCCAAAGGGCTCTCGTCCTCTCGCATCTACCTCCTCCAAGCTTTACACTTTTAAAATGGCGCCCTCTTTCCGTCCTTCTTCTTCTTATGAGATTTTATGGCGGTTGGCAAACTTGTGAAATGTGCATTACCGCCACCAACTGATATGGAGTAAAGCAAGGAAACAGGAAACGATTCGCCCCCCCCAAAAAAAAAAAAAAAAAAAAAAAAAAAAAAAAAAAAAAAAAAAAAATACAATAAAATAACCTGTGTAACTTAAACCCACATAATACTAAATTATACTAAATTACATTTGCCCGTATAATTTTAATTTACTCTAGGTCATCGTACCTCTGCCAGTTTCTGATGGTCCCATTGGTCTTTCCATCATGCTTCCAACCATCTCCCAGTTCATATCTTTAACATCCAGATATTTTTCTGCAGCCTTCACTATTATTTTGATTTTTTCTGTTTTTTTTGTCGTCTGAGCAGTACAATTAATCACTTCCACCATGAAAAGAACAAAATTTGTCTTTTTAACAATTAGTGAGTCTTCATCAATTTTTGGAGATTTCTCTAGAGGTTTGAAATTTGCCGTGTGTTGAACTGTAGGTTTGGGTTTTTCTGACTGAGATGGGATCCTTTTTGCAGCTTCAGCATAAGTTATTCCAAGCTCAAATTTCATTTTTTTTATTTCTTCAGACCTTTTGCTTGCTTCACAGCCGCGATAAGCAGCAGTATGTTCTCCACCACAATTACAGCATTTTATTTTAGCTTCTTTTCCACATTTACCATATTCATGTTCTCCTGCACACCTTCCACACCTCTGTTTCCCTTTACAAACTGCTGCAATGTGTCCGAATTTTTGACATTTGAAACATCTCAATGGTGGTGGATTGTAGATTTTGACATTGTAACTGATGTAACCGATGAATACTTTGCTTGGTAATTGCTCTTCCTCGAATTTAATTAGTACAGATAAACTGTCAGATCTTTCTCCGTTTCTTGTTGTTTTTAACCGTTTTACTTCTTTTACTTTTGCACCGCTTATGTTTTCCAGAATCTCTTTTTCAGAAATTTTCAGAGGAACTCCTCCAATGACTCCCCTGCTGATCTTTTTGTTCTCCATTAGGCTGCACTGAACTCTTATCCCGTCAATTTTGTTAATACGTATTGCTTTGCCTTGCTGGGCGCTGTCTCTGCAGTTAATTAGCAGGTCTCCACTGTACAGAATTCTGGCACCTCTGACTTCTCCAACAAGTTTATTGATGGTTTTTGTTAAGTGAACCGGATTCCAGTTTGTAAAAGAGTCTGCCTGATTAACGACTTTGAATATGACTTTGAATTCATTTTGTTGTGCTGTGGAATGTATGGATTGATCATCACTGGATTGTTCTGAACTAGATTCCCCTTTAACTGATCTCTGTTTTTTCCGCTTTTTCTCATTTTTTGATGCTGCTATCTTCCAACCTTCATTGTCACTATTTCCCTCTTCCATCCCACAAGAATCGCTTCCTGTTTCCTCACTACTCACGGCCCAGGACATTTCTCCACAAGCAGAGCAGCTTCAAAACACGCGCCATGCACCAAACGCCTCGCCGCTTCTTCTTCTTCTTCGTCTCCAACAGCGACTTTCCCGCCGCCGTATTAGCTAAAGTGCTACTAGGAGGTGAAACCGGAAATGTACCGTGAATGGTGCAGTCTCTTTCCGTCCTTCTCTCTGTTTGAAACTTAAAACTGGGTGGGCCTCTGCGTTTCCTGTGGGCGGGGCCAAACCTCCTCCTTTCTTTCTTTCTTTTTTTTTTTTTTTCCAATGAACTTTATTTAAATGAAATTAGTATACAACAAACAGTATAATGAACAATACAACATTCAAGCAATACAACCAGGGGTGATTAGATAAGAACATGCAAAGACGTACATATCGAGATTGTCCTTTGAGCCTTTTGATTTGTAGAGTCTGTTATTGATTTGACATATAGACCCATATCTTTAATGAAAAAAGAAAAACAAGGTGTCCTATTAGCAAACTTGCATTTATGAATATAATATTTAGCAAAGAGTATTAGTAAGTTTATTATAAAGAAATGATCAGCAACCTTTCTATGAAATCTATAGAAACAAAATAAAACATTTTCCCAGCATAAAGAAAAATTGTTTAAGATATGGTCAATAATAAACCTGCTAAATTCAGACCAAAACCTTTGTATAACAGGGCAGAGCCAAAAAAGATGTGTCACAGTTTCTGGATGGCCCTCACAGAAAGTGCAATTAGTGTTTATGTCGCGTTTATATTTTATCATATAATGTTTAGCAGGGTAAATTTTATGGAGAATTTTAAATGACACTTCCTTCACCTTGTTTATAATTAAATATTTATGGGGGATCATCCAAACAGTTTTCCAGTGAATATCTGGGATATAACGGCTCCAATAAAATGTTATGGCTGGACGAGAAACAGTAAGTTCTTGGAACAATCTGCGTATTCTCTCATTGCTTTTCCTAAACTCCATTGAAAAACAGCTTTTTCCCACAGATGATTCGGTTAGAGCAGGGATAAAAGGAGGAACAGACAGAGTATAATTAGTGTTTTTAAACAACATTAAGGTGCCCAAAGGTACAGCATTAACCACCATGGAGAATTCCTGGATACTAACTGGAAAATTATATATCGAGCAGAATTCATTGTAATTGATTAATCGTCCTTCTTTATTAATCAGCTGAGCCACCAGTAAAATTCCATTTTGAACCCAGGTTTCAAGATAGAGTGACCTGTTTTTAAATAGAATATCTCTGTTGTTCCAGATGAGGTATTTGTGAGGTGAGAAGTTATGTTTATAAATGAGCGCCCACGCTAAGAACGCCTGCTTATGGAAAGATGAGAGTTTTACAGGGAGTTTCTCAACATTGTAATTACAATGTAGAATAAAGTTGAAGCCACCAAAGCATGAGAAAATGTGTTGTGGTATAATGTTCCAGATAGAGGTTGGATTCTTAAGGAAGTGTTTAGCCCATTTAATTTTAAATCTGTTATTTAGGGTAGAGAAATCCAGAAAGTTAAGTCCACCTGATTCATAATTATTCATAATAACACTTTTATTGATATAGTGAGTACGATTTTTCCATATAAAATTAAGAAGCATATGATCAATATCTTTACAGATTTTATTGTCTAAATGTAAGGCGAGAGCAGCATAAGTCAGTCGGGATAATCCTTCAGCTTTAGAAATCAAAATTCTTCCTCTAAGAGATAAATCCCTCTGAAGCCACTGGTTCAGTTTATTTTTGGTTTTCTGTATAATTGGTATGAAATTAGAGGAGCATCTTAACTTCTGGTCTTTAGAGATTAAGATTCCTAAATAAGAAACGTCTTGTTTAATAGGAATATTGCAAATATCAATAGCATGACAATCCTTAATCGGTAGCAATTCACATTTTTTAAAATTTAAAAATAAGCCAGAGGCTTTGGAAAAGGTATTAATCACCTCTAAGGCCAGAGGGATCTGGTTTGCATTCCTTAAAAATAGTGTGGTATCATCTGCCAGCTGGCTGATTATGAGTACTTTGTTAGGTAAGCTGATTCCTTGTACGGCACTATTGGAGATATGAGTTGTAAGGATTTGAGAGCAAAGTAAGAATAAATAAGGTGAGACGGGACATCCTTGACGAATGCCACGTTTTAGGTCAAATCTTGGGGTGGTGCCGTTTGGCAATTTAATAACACTATTGGAGTTGGAGTATAATGTTCTGACTGCATTACAAAAAAAGGGGACAAAACCAAATTTTATTAAAGATTGAAAAATGAATTGATGTTCTATTGTGTCAAAGGCCTTATAGAAATCAGGGAAAAGAATAAAACTTTCATCAGGCACTAGATATGAATAATCAAATAAGTCTAGAACAAGTCTAATATTGTTAGAGATGTGTCTGTTCCTCATAAAGCCTGATTGTGTCTCATCAATAACTGTGTCCAAAACCTCTTTAAGTCTGTAAGCAAGTATTGAAGCCATAATTTTATAATCATTATTGAGTAGACTTATAGGTCTCCAATTATCAATAAATAGAGGGTCTTTGTTTGGTTTTGGGATGAGTGTTATTAGGCCTTGAGTCGGGGTAGGAGGGAGAGTATTGTTCTCTATACTTTCTAGAAATACCTGTAAGAGAAATGGAGCTATATGCTTAGAGAATGATTGATAAAACTCAGCAGATAAACCATCTGTGCAGGGGGATTTATTGGCCTTGAGTGCATTAATGCACTTAGAAATTTCCTCCACGGTAAAAGGGCTGTCACAGTAGTTTTTATCTTCTACATCAATAGTTTGTACATTTTTTATTTTGTTAAGGAATGATTCTGATATCTCTTTATTATATTTTGAGCTGTATAAATTAGAGTAAAATTTAGTACAAAAGGTTGCAATTTCTTTAGGATTGTTTGATATAATGTCATTGATATTTAGTTGGAAAATAGAGTTTATTCTTGATCTGTATTTTTCAAGTCTAAAAAAGTAAGCAGAATTTTGTTCTCCTTCTTCCAGCCATCGTTTCCTGGATCTGATGAAGGCACCTTCAGCCTTGTGTTTATACAAAGCATCCAGTTTATTCTGATTTTCTATTAAATTTAATTTATCTACCTCTGAAACTTCTTCTTGGCATTTTAGGTAATAGGAGGAGATCTTGCTTATGACTTCTTCCTCTTCAGCTTTCTTTAATTTAGAGATCTGACTTCCGTAATGTCTTAAAAATTTGCTAATTTCAAATTTGAGAAGTTCCTATTTGTTGCAAAAGGACCCTTCCTTGTTAGCCTTATTCCAATAATATAAAATTAATTTATTAATATGAGTTTTAACCACATCATGCTTTAGCAAGGAGTTATTTAGTTTCCAGTAAGCAAATTTATACGAT
Organism: Cyprinodon tularosa; assembly: GCF_016077235.1. Classification (NCBI taxonomy): domain Eukaryota; kingdom Metazoa; phylum Chordata; class Actinopteri; order Cyprinodontiformes; family Cyprinodontidae; genus Cyprinodon; species Cyprinodon tularosa. Next base: position 119,747 of record NW_024037891.1, read on the forward strand.
GTATTATCTGGGGTATAAATCTGGATGCTAATGCGAATAGCTCTATGATCTGTAAGAGGGGTGGCAAGTATGTTAACATCGATATTGTCTTTGTTAATATATTTGGAAATAAGCCAAAAATCTATCCGGGATTGTCTGGAACCTATTTTATTGCTCCATGTAAAGATTTTGTCATCTGGGAATTTTTCTCTCCATATATCAACAACATTAAATTTCTCCATAAAATTTTTTAAACTGGCACTGAATGAGGACTGCGGCTTAGGGGGCCATCTGTCCATCGTATTGTCTAAGGCAATGTTAAAGTCCCCACCAATTAAAATGATTGAGTTTGGGTATTTGGCAAGCCAAAAAGTAATTCTGTCTTCTAATGATTCAAATAGTTTGTTGTTTTCCGTTATATTATTGTAGCCATATATATTAACAACAATAAAGGTATTGTTAAGGCATTCAATTACTGAGCAAATGTAATGACCTAGAGTGTCGCAAACAGTATGTAAAACAGAACCAGAAAAATTATTTTTAAGTGTGGCGACACCAGCGGAGCGCTCAGATCCGTGAGATAACCACATATCATTTCCCCACTGGGATTTCCAGAAATTAACATCAGAAGATGTAGAATGACTCTCTTGAAAAAAACAAAAATCTGTTTTAAATTGTTTGGCAAATAAGAATAATGCTTTGCGTTTACCTGTTTGTCTTAACCCCTGGCATTGAGAGATACAAATGAAACGGACAGAGTTATTTAAGAAGAATAACAGAGAATAAAGAACAAGAACTACACTTTTATGATAAAGTGGAGTTCACAAAGGAAGGGGACCGATAGCTGCACGCTTTAAGTAGTAAATCGGTAAGAGGTCTGACTAAATTTTTATAATACAAGAGAGATAATTGAAAAATAGCACTTTGCTATCTATTTTGGTTTGACTATGGTACTTTAGGATCTTACAACAAGAACAAGGTAAGACTTCATAACTAAATTATATATTGCCTAAAGGAGAATATATAATGTTCAAAAGAAACGGGAAGTGAGAGTATAGTGTAAAACACATTTAAATTGTAAATGAAAAGGTGAAATTATCCTTTCTAAGGATTCGTTGAGAGTGAAGGAGGGAAGACTTCTGATCTGTTGATAAATCCACGACCTCCAACGAAGTACGCTGGTTTACCTTCCTTGCGGGCTTTGTCTATCAAGGGCCAAAGTTTATTGCGTCGTTCTCTGTCATCCTTGCTCAGGTCCTCAGTGAATCTCAGTTGGTTGTTCTTCAGGTACGAAGATGTCTTGGCTGCTTTCCATATTGCATCCCTGAGGACTCTGGAGGAGAACTGAATGATGATCCCTCTAGGTTTGGTGTTACCTGTACGTTTGGCTCCAAGACGGTGAACAGTGTCGATGGCATCAGGCAGCTTGTGTTTATGTTCTGGTATAACTGACTGGCAGATTTCTATCACTTTTCTTCGTATGTCTTCTTTCTCAGTTTCTTCAGCTCATTGTAGTTTGAGATTCCACCTCCTGGAATATCTTTCCAACTCATCAAGCCTCTGCTGGTAGTTATCCACACGACCTTCTTCTCTTGTAACTCTTTTTTCCAGATCATTCACTTTCATCTTCACATCATTCATTTCAGCGCATACAAAGTCAATAGTCTTTTTGAGACCCTCAATCTTTAGCGTGTTCTCCTGCACCATGCTCTCTAGATTGTCAGAACGGACGTTTATCAGCGCAGACAGACTGGATATGATCTCATTTGTAGCAGAAGGCTCCGGGTTGCTGCGATCATACATAACCTTCTTCGGTGCTGGCGATTTCAGAGGTGTAACAGGTAGGGCAGGAAAGTCGGTAATTTCTTCCTCATTCAAAGTCAAAGTTAAGGGGGCAGCTGCGTAGTTGTGGCAGTTATCAAATAATGCGTTACCGGTTGAAGCACTAGCCACGTTAGCTTCGCTAGCCGTCTCAGACGCAGGCTTGGACTTGGATGTTTCTAGACCTCTTTTCGCTCCTTTCTGGTTCGGCATTTTGTTGTAAATAATATGTATTATGTTGTCTATGTTGTCTTGTAGAGAATCAATAGTGCTATTGTTTATATAGTCAGGGCTTTACCGCGTTTTATGAATTTTATGTGCAGATCTCGGTAGCGAGCGTCTCCTCACTCCGCCATCTTGAAGCGGTGCCTCCTTTCTTTCTTTCTTCTTGTTTAATGGCGGTTGACAAGCAACTTATTGGTGTGCATTACCGCCACCTACTGGTAAGGAGTGTGGATCAGGACGCAACCTAAAAAAAAAAAAAAAAAAAAAAAAAAAAAAAAAAACTAAATCCTTTCTATCAGTTTAGTTTTCTTAAGAAATCTTAATAAATGACGTAAATATTCAGAAGAGGAGCAATATCCCAACATATCTGATATTTTAAATTGTAACTTATTCTTTAGAAGTCGATATTCTAATTTCCTTCTCTCCTCAGAGTACTTTGGACAAAACAACAAAACATGTTCTACTGTCTCTTCTTGAAAACAAAATTCACAATTTCCTGATGGATGTCTTCCCATTATAAATAATGTACTGTTTAAGCCTGTATGACCAAAACGTAACCTGGATATGATATTATCTTCTTTTCTACTTCTTCCTGTTCCCCTCATTACCCCAACTTTCCTTTGAATGCTATAAAGCCATCTACCAGTCCTTTCCTCCTCCCACTGCTTCTGCCATCTTTCCTTAACCTTTTGTTTTATAATAGATTTTATCTCCTCTTTACTAAATGGAATCAGTATCTCAATGCAACTGTTTTTTGAAGCTTGTTTTGCATATCTGTCTGCCAATTCATTTCCTATTACTCCTATATGAGATGGAACCCATGTAAAAATGACAATTAATCCCATGGTCTGAATTCTATAAAGTATTAACTGAATCTCCAATAGAAGGTCTGGTCTACTATTGGAATGATTATTTTTTATTGAATATAACGATGAGCTTGAATCAGAGCAAATTAAACTTCTTAAAGGACGAACATCTTCATTCCAACTCAAAGCCAAAATATTCCCATCATTTCCCCTGTAAACACTGATACGTCATCAGAAATCCTCTTACATTTTTTAATATTAAATTCTGGGACGATAAATGACACCCCATTGTTGTTACTTAGGCTTTTAGATGCATCTGTATACACTTGAACATAACCAAAATATTTATTTTCTATATATGATTGGACTGAGCAAGATTCTGAAAAATTTCCTTTTTCCCTCTTCTTCAACAATGATAAGTCCACAATGATTTCATTAAATAGAGATGGATGAACCAGTGGCAGAGGAACTGTATCACTCATTTTTATGGATGATAACTGAAAATTTTTAACATCATTTTCTATCTCCCAACCAAAGGATTTTAAAGTCTTTTTCCCTTTTTCCCAACTAGGTTTTAAAATTTCTTGACATGGATGGTTTTTATAATGACCCTTTAAATAACTCCAGTAAGATAATCTTAACTGTAATCTTCTAAGGTAAAGTGGTATTTCCCCCATTTCAACTAACAGAGCTGAGATCGGCGTTGTTCTGATGGCTCCTGTACACAACCTCAAGGCTTGAAACTGAATAATATCTAATTTTTTAAGAAGTGTTTCTAATGCTGATCCAAATCCCAGACTGCCATAATCTAATACAGATCTTCTTAAACCCGTATATATTGATTTTAACGCTTTCCTCTCAGCGCCCCACTCTCTCCCCACCAAACACCTCATAACATTTAAAACTCTTTTACACTTGTCTACTACTTTTTGAATATGACTACTCCAGGTCAGTTTTTCATCCATCCACAAACCCAGAAACTTAAACTCCTTTACTCTTTCTAAATCATGTTTATACAAATACAATTTTAAATCACTAGATACTTTCTTCCTGGTGAAAAATAAAGTCTTTGTCTTATCTATTGAAATTTTAAAACCCCAATTATATGACCACTCTTCTATACTATAAATTGCTTCTTGTAATTTTTTAACTATAAATTTCAAGTTCTAACCTCTCTTCCAGATTGCTCCATCATCAGCAAATAATGAACAACCCATCCCACTCTCTAACTTATCAAACATATCATTAATCATAATAGAGAAAAACAAAGGACTCACAATACTTTCTTGAGGTGTTCCGTTTTCAACAAAATATTTTTCTGACAATTGTTGACCTATTCTTACTTGTATAGATCTATTATGTAAGAAATCTTTTATCCAATTAAACATTGATCCTCTAACCCCCATTTTTCTTAATTTAATTAAAAAACCTTCTTTCCACATCATATCATAGGCTTTCTCTATGTCGAAGAAGACAGCCACCACACTCTCCTTATTAACTTGTCCTTTTCTGATTTCATGTTCTAAACACAAAACAGGGTCCATAGTACTTCTACCTTTTCTGAATCCACTCTGAAATTTTGACAAAAACCCCTTTTTCTCCACAAAATAACTCAGCCTTTCATTTATCATTCTTTCCATTATTTTGCATATATGTGATGTCAAAGCAATGGGCCTATAACTTGTAGGATTTGACTTCTCTTTCCCTGGTTTTAAAATTGGAACTATAATTGCTTCCTTCCATGCCACAGGTAAATAACCCTCTTCCCATATCTTATTAAAGAAATCTAATAATATCTTTTTAGATGAATTACTAAGTTTTTTAATCATAATATAAGAGATATTGTCTTTTCCTGGAGAATAATTTTTTGTTTTCTTTAAAGAGTTGTTCAATTCAAATAATGAAAAGGAATTATTCAATAGATCATTATATTCTGTATCTACTTCTAATAAATTACTATTTTCCTTAATAATAGAAGCTCTTCTCCTTATTTCTTCTATATTTAAGTTTTTGCTACTATGTATTTCAACAAATTTCCTACCCAGCATATTTGCCTTGTCCTCATCATTTAGAGCCATTTCATCTCCATTCTTAAGAACTGGATAACCATATTCCCTTCTAATTCCATTCATTCGTTTAATCATTCCCCAGATTTTTGAAATATTTGTTTCCCTTCCTATTGAATTACAGAAATTTCCCCAATAAACCCTTTTAGCACTTTTTACTGTTCTTTTAACCAAAGCTTGTGACTTTTTATATGCCAACAAATTCTCAAAATTTTGATTTCTCTTTAATAGTCTAAAAGCTTTATTTCTAGATTTAATTGCCAAATCACATTCCTTTGTCCACCATGGAACTAATTTTCTCTTATATTTTCCTTTTTTCTTTTGAATCGTTCCTCGGGCCGCTCCTAAAATAGCTTCGCAGATAGAAGAATTTATGCTATCTATATCCAAATTTAAATTAACCTTTAGCATTTTTCCATCACTTATTATTTTATATTTTTCCCAATCAACATTTTTAAAATTTAATTTTTCTATATTTTTATTAACAACTTTCTCTATTTCTAAACCGATTTCAATAACAATAGGATAATGATCACTTCCTAATGTTGATTCTTTTAAAACTTTCCAATTACTAATCCCAGCAAAATTGGCTGATACTAGAGTTGGATCTAGAGCTGATTCATTTCCATTTCTAATATAAATTCTTGTCCCTTCTCCATTATTAATACAGACCAATTGTTTCTTATCCATTATTTGTTCTACCACTTCTCCGTTTTCATAATTTTTATGACCCCATACAGTGCTAAAAGCATTAAAATCTCCACAACAGATTAGACTTTTTCCTAGATTTTTAAACATTTCCTCTATTTCATCTAAACTCAATTTTTTACAGGGATTATAAAAGTTTATTATCCTAATATGTTCTTTGTTAATCCAAATTTCCACAGATACCCATTCTAAAGATGATCCTTTATCTACAAACCTATATTGAATCCCTTGCTTAACAAATATTATACAACCTCCTCCACTTTCTTTCTCCCTATCCCTTCTAATGCTATCATATCCCGAAATCACAAAATCTAGATCTGGTCTAAGCCATGTTTCCTGAACACTAATAATATCTGGTTTAATTTCCAAACAGTTTATATATCCTTTCAATTCTTGACCATTTGCTATTAAACTTCTTGCATTCCATTGTAAGATAATCATTGAGTTTTTCCTCCACCTTGCTTTCCATCCATTTCAAGCCTTTCATTTATTAGTTCCCAAGATAAATCCTTCACGGCCAAAAATTTTTCTGCACCTTTCACTATAATTTTTATTTTTTCCGTTTTACTTGATCAGTACAGTTGATTACATATGCCATGAATAATATTAATTTATCCATTGTGATCTCCATTCCAGATTTTGAAGTTTGGCTGGGGTCAGCACTTGTGCTAGACATTACTTGTTGACTTTTCTGAACCATTCTTTTCTCTTGAACACTTTTTGCTGCCTCTGCATAAGTGATGTTTTTAATTGTTCTCAGCTGTTGAATTTCTGCTGCCCTTTTCCTTGCCTCACAACCTCCATATGCCACATTATGTTGACCCCCACAGTTACAGCATTTCATTTGTACATCCACTCCACATTCATCATATCGATGATCTCCTCCACATTTGGCACATCTTTGTTTCCCCTTACATACTGCTGCGATATGACCATACCTTTGGCATTTAAAACATTGCAAAGGGGGAGGAACATATGGTCTTACAGGAAAACTCATAAATCCAATTTTAATTTTATCAGGAAGGACTTCTCCTTGAAACTCCAAAAGAATCGATAAGCTCTCTATTTTTTCTCCATTTACATGCTTTTGCAATCTTTTCAATCTCCGAACTTCTCCCCCCTGTATATTCTTTTTGAGTCTTTCTAAATCCTCCTCCAGCGGAATATCAGTGATAACACCACGTGACACTCTATTTTCTCCAACAATTAGTTTCTCACTAACAACTTTTTTGCAAATGTTGTCAATCTGCATGCATTTATTCTTTTGATCTTCAGATTTGCATTTTATCTACATGTTTCCATCTCGTAATGTTTTAACAAATTCCACTTCCCCTAGTTTCTTTTTTATTTCCCTTGAGACTTGAATCGGGCTCAGGTTAACATTTATATCTTCGTTCCTGAATTTAAGTATTACCTTAAATTCTTCGTTTGTTACTTTTTTCCTGACTGCTCTGTTTTCTTCATCAGAGCTGTACTCTTCCAAACTTCGTTTACTGTTCTGGCTACCAATTACTCTATCCTCTCTCAGAACCTTCGCCTTCCCTCTACCTCTTCCTCTTCCTACCGATGTCCACTCATCAAAATCCATGTCATCCTCACCACCCCCATCTGACTTTGTTGCCATCCCGATCCAGTCACAAACCAGTTTATGTCAACCGCCTTCTCTCCGCTTGGTATCAGCCGCTCGTACACCTGGCGTGCTACCATCCACGTGTCCTCACCGCCCAGTCCAAACCTCCTCCTAAAGGACAAACTATATTTATATCCCCTGATTAATCCTGATTAAAAGAAACCTTTAAGTTAACTTGATCCTGGATCAGATCAAACCAGCAGGAACTTTTCTCTTTATTTAGTTTCATATTTAGAAACTAAAACATTCCTGCTTGATCAGGCCAAAAAAAACAATAAATATGCAGAAAAGATGGTTAAAGGTTTTCTATATTTCTGCTTCATCATATAAACCTGCTGCTTTCTCATTTAATCATGTGAATTAACTGTCAAAGCTCTCTGAGCGGTTACTGCAGCCCGGCAGGAAGAGTGAATCTGGCTGTTAATGAGATTTACACATTTTACGGCAGTTCTAATCCAAGAAAAACAAAAAGAGTGTTAAAGTTTAAAGTTGGTTAAAGTTTAAGCAGCTTCTCTGGCTCCTCTGCCACCAGTTTTAATCATGGAGTCCCAGAAGCGAACAGGAAACATTTTAGTGAATGAAATGAGCCAAAGAGCTGCAGGTCGCAGAGCTTCGGTCTAACGACAGGAAACGGATCCAGCTTCAGGATCTCTGAAGCTTTAAGTTTCATTCAGCTTCATTTCTGAATCACAGTAAAACTAATAGAAAAACTTCAAACAGAGAAATCAGGCGTGGTTTCAGGGGCAAATATCACAGTAATAATCAGTTTTATTTCTGCAGAACAGGTCAGAACCAGATTCACGGGGACATTGGCCCCCCGTTAGCCTCCGTCCAGAAACGCCCATGTTTACAGAGAGTTGATAAATGGTTCTCCTGTGGTTTAGGGGTCAAAGGTCAGTGCTCTGACACCTGATTCAGTTCCTGGTTCTAGTTTCTAGAATCTAGTTTGGAACAGAAAGATTCAGACAAAATCTGAAGCAAAGTCAGGAGAAAGAAGCACCATCGGTTCTTTCTTCATGGTCTTAAGCTTTACTTTCTGTGCTTAAAAGTAAGTTTTATTTCCATATTGGTTGATTTGTTTTGCTGTAGCTCATACGGACAGACCAAGCGTCTGCCTTTACGTTTTTTTAAATCTTATTTTCATTGCAGTGAGTTTAATTAAATTGTGAACTTTCTAAATATCAAATCTTTAAAATTTCTCCATAAACAGGCTAAAGTCCAGCAGTCTAAATCACCCAAACTGACATGAATACTTTGTCCGCAAGATGGCGCTGTACAGCAAATGGAGCATTGCCACTTTATCTCAGAATAAGGTTTCTTCCTGAGTTTTTCCTCTCCACCATCACTACAAGCATGCTTAGAGAGGAATTGCTGAAGAGTCAATGAGTCTCTGATCTGACCTTAGATGACATGTTTATTGGAGCTATAGGAATTAACTGAATAGAAGTTTTAGCCATTTCAATAATCTGATGGCGCCCTTAAAGGCCACGCCCCCTTCCCTGATGTCAGAGGCTGAACTGTTTGATGGGTTTAAAATGAAGTAGTCAACATTTCCTCCTGTTTCAATCCTTCAGCCAACAGATTAGATGATTTTATGCAAAAAGTAGAAATAAAAGCAAAGCAGATCTTTTTCTGAACCAAATCAGTTTATTGTCGGTCACAGAGCGCGCACAGGTTAGTTGGCGTGCAGAGCCTTCCAGCGGGACAGGGGGCCTCTGCTGGGGATGTATTTCACCCCACAGCCATCAGGGATCAGACGCTTCTCCGCCATCATGTCATCGAAGTCACAGGCATTGAACTTCGTGAAGCCGTACTTCTTGGAAATGTGGATCTGCAGATCAGAGTGATGACATCACTACACGCTCACAGCAAACATCAGCAGTAAAGAGGAAAATGGCGGGTTTGTCTCAGCGGTCCCTTAAAGCCCCCGGCACCTCGCAGCTGAGGACTTACACAACCACAGAGTCACTGTCTGCAGCCTTTGCACACCGGAGCCACACTGCAGCAGAACCGGTCGGCTTAATAAGCTGCAGAGCAGAACCGGCAGGTTCTGCAACCAGATGACATCCCTTCAGCTGGGACTTTACCTTCTGGCGTCCGGGGAACTTGAACTTGGCTCTGCGCAGAGCCTCCACCACATGCTCCTTGTTCTGAGCCTTGGTACGCACAGACATGATCACCTGGCCGATGTGGACTCTGGCTACGGTACCCTGGGGTTTACCGAAGGCGCCACGCATTCCCGTCTGGAGCCTGAAGAGATTCAGACGGGGAAAAAATTACCCAAAACACTCAAAGAATCCAAACAGCGGCGCCGCTTTGATGGCTCACCTATCAGCTCCAGCGCAGGACAACATCTTGTTGATACGGATGACGTGGAAGGGATGCAGCCGCATGCGGATGTGGAAGCCATCCTTACCGCAGGTTTTCACCATGTACTTGTTAGCACAGATCCGGGCGGCCTCCAGAGCTATGGAGAACAGAGCAGAAGGTCAGAGGAGAGAACAGAGCAGAAGGTCAGAGGAGAGAACAGAGCAGAAGGTCAGAGGAGAGAACAGAGCAGAAGGTCAGAGGAGAGAACAGAGCAGAAGGTCAGAGGAGAGAACAGAGCAGAAGGTCAGAGGAGAGAACAGAGCAGAGGGTCAGAGGAGAGAACAGAGCAGAGGGTCAGAGGAGAGAACAGAGCAGAGGGTCAGAGGAGAGAACAGAGCAGAGGGTCAGAGGAGAGAACAGAGCAGAGGGTCAGAGGAGAGAACAGAGCAGAGGGTCAGAGGAGAGAACAGAGCAGAGGGTCAGAGGAGAGAACAGAGCAGAAGGTCAGAGGAGAGAACAGAGCAGAAGGTCAGAGGAGAGAACAGAGCAGAAGGTCAGAGGAGAGAACAGAGCAGAAGGTCAGAGGAGAGAACAGAGCAGAAGGTCAGAGGAGAGAACAGAGCAGAAGGTCAGAGGAGAGAACAGAGCAGAGGGTCAGAGGAGAGAACAGAGCAGAAGGTCAGAGGAGAGAACAGAGCAGAGGGTCAGAGGAGAGAACAGAGCAGAGGGTCAGAGGAGAGAACAGAGCAGAAGGTCAGAGGAGAGAACAGAGCAGAAGGTCAGAGGAGAGAACAGAGCAGAGGGTCAGAGGAGAGAACAGAGCAGAGGGTCAGAGGAGAGAACAGAGCAGAGGGTCAGAGGAGAGAACAGAGCAGAAGGTCAGAGGAGAGAACAGAGCAGAGGGTCAGAGGAGAGAACAGAGCAGAGGGTCAGAGGAGAGAACAGAGCAGAAGGTCAGAGGAGAGAACAGAGCAGAGGGTCAGAGGAGAGAACAGAGCAGAGGGTCAGAGGAGAGAACAGAGCAGAGGGTCAGAGGAGAGAACAGAGCAGAGGGTCAGAGGAGAGAACAGAGCAGAAGGTCAGAGGAGAGAACAGAGCAGAAGGTCAGAGGAGAGAACAGAGCAGAAGGTCAGAGGAGAGAACAGAGCAGAGGGTCAGAGGAGAGAACAGAGCAGAGGGTCAGAGGAGAGAACAGAGCAGAGGTCAGAGGAGAGAACAGAGCAGAAGGTCAGAGGAGAGAACAGAGCAGAGGGTCAGAGGAGAGAACAGAGCAGAGGGTCAGAGGAGAGAACAGAGCAGAGGGTCAGAGGAGAGAACAGAGCAGAAGGTCAGAGGAGAGAACAGAGCAGAGGGTCAGAGGAGAGAACAGAGCAGAGGGTCAGAGGAGAGAACAGAGCAGAAGGTCAGAGGAGAGAACAGAGCAGAGGGTCAGAGGAGAGAACAGAGCAGAGGGTCAGAGGAGAGAACAGAGCAGAAGGTCAGAGGAGAGAACAGAGCAGAGGGTCAGAGGAGAGAACAGAGCAGAAGGTCAGAGGAGAGAACAGAGCAGAGGGTCAGAGGAGAGAACAGAGCAGAAGGTCAGAGGAGAGAACAGAGCAGAAGGTCAGAGGAGAGAACAGAGCAGAGGGTCAGAGGAGAGAACAGAGCAGAGGGTCAGAGGAGAGAACAGAGCAGAAGGTCAGAGGAGAGAACAGAGCAGAAGGTCAGAGGAGAGAACAGAGCAGAAGGTCAGAGGAGAGAACAGAGCAGAAGGTCAGAGGAGAGAACAGAGCAGAAGGTCAGAGGAGAGAACAGAGCAGAGGGTCAGAGGAGAGAACAGAGCAGAGGGTCAGAGGAGAGAACAGAGCAGAGGGTCAGAGGAGAGAACAGAGCAGAAGGTCAGAGGAGAGAACAGAGCAGAGGGTCAGAGGAGAGAACAGAGCAGAAGGTCAGAGGAGAGAACAGAGCAGAGGGTCAGAGGAGAGAACAGAGCAGAAGGTCAGAGGAGAGAACAGAGCAGAGGGTCAGAGGAGAGAACAGAGCAGAGGGTCAGAGGAGAGAACAGAGCAGAAGGTCAGAGGAGAGAACAGAGCAGAGGGTCAGAGGAGAGAACAGAGCAGAAGGTCAGAGGAGAGAACAGAGCAGAAGGTCAGAGGAGAGAACAGAGCAGAAGGTCAGAGGAGAGAACAGAGCAGAAGGTCAGAGGAGAGAACAGAGCAGAGGGTCAGAGGAGAGAACAGAGCAGAAGGTCAGAGGAGAGAACAGAGCAGAGGGTCAGAGGAGAGAACAGAGCAGAGGGTCAGAGGAGAGAACAGAGCAGAAGGTCAGAGGAGAGAACAGAGCAGAGGGTCAGAGGAGAGAACAGAGCAGAAGGTCAGAGGAGAGAACAGAGCAGAAGGTCAGAGGAGAGAACAGAGCAGAAGGTCAGAGGAGAGAACAGAGCAGAGGGTCAGAGGAGAGAACAGAGCAGAAGGTCAGAGGAGAGAACAGAGCAGAGGGTCAGAGGAGAGAACAGAGCAGAGGGTCAGAGGAGAGAACAGAGCAGAAGGTCAGAGGAGAGAACAGAGCAGAGGGTCAGAGGAGAGAACAGAGCAGAAGGTCAGAGGAGAGAACAGAGCAGAAGGTCAGAGGAGAGAACAGAGCAGAGGGTCAGAGGAGAGAACAGAGCAGAAGGTCAGAGGAGAGAACAGAGCAGAAGGTCAGAGGAGAGAACAGAGCAGAAGGTCAGAGGAGAGAACAGAGCAGAAGGTCAGAGGAGAGAACAGAGCAGAAGGTCAGAGGAGAGAACAGAGCAGAGGGTCAGAGGAGAGAACAGAGCAGAAGGTCAGAGGAGAGAACAGAGCAGAAGGTCAGAGGAGAGAACAGAGCAGAAGGTCAGAGGAGAGAACAGAGCAGAAGGTCAGAGGAGAGAACAGAGCAGCAGCCCACTTGTTGCAGCAGACCCACATTACACACATTAGCGCCACCTCAAGTATTGGAAATGTTTATCTATAGTTTAAATGTAAATCCCTTTATCTGCCTACATCCCCCAGAATGCTGTGGGGTTTGGGACTACAGCTCAGTGAGCTCACACTGCTTCCATCCAATATATTTTCCACTTATATTTTTGGTTTTATTTCTCTGCTCTTCAGTGTTTATCAGACGTTTTCCTCTAAAGTTTTTTCTCTCCAAGCACCTGGAATGAATGGATGAATAATCAACATGCAACCATTTTGTTGAGAGGCACCTGCAACAGGCGGGGGAGGGGCCCCTGAGGACAAGGACGGTTCTTACCTTCAGAGGAGAGCTGCTCGTACTCATCAGAGACCATGTGGGCACACAGAGGGAACTCATCCACTTTGGCCTTCTTCCTTCCCAGGTCAAAAATCCTGATCTTAGGATCTGAAATAAGAGGAAACGTTAGAAGACTGGATCCGTGCAGAACAGAGGATTTCATCCATAGGAATCGGTTTGTCTCAGCGGTCCCTTAAAGCCCTCGGCACCTTGCAGCTGAGGACTTACACAACCACAGAATCACTGTCTGCAGCCTTTGCACACCGGAGCCGCACTGCAGCAGAACCGGTCGGCTTAATAAGCTGCAGAACCAGCGGCTGGACGCCACCGATGACTGTCCTTTGGTTGGTTTGCTCCAAATAAAGTCCAGATTTAACAGGAACTGGATCAATTAATTCCCCAGGAACTGCCTTCATCCATTCCTTCCTATATCGTGTATAAAGAACCTCATAGTAGGAGCCTTTAAAACACAACTACACCTTTAATTTGTCCTGAAACCACCAGGAAACAAAAGCTTTTAAAGCAGTTGATCAAAATAAAGCAGATGTGATCGACATTTTCGCACATTGGAGAAATTCTCGCACGACTGGAGAATCGCACCGAAAAGGGCAAAAAAAAAAAAAAAACAGTTTACTCCCGGCTTAACTTTAGTAAAGAGACTCCTTCCGTTGAGCGACCCACTTAGCACAGGAATTATACAAACATTGAAAATATACATTTTACATTTAAGCTTAGTCTTTTTCATCTGTAAATCTGCTCTACAATTCAGAAGCCTTTAATTTCAGCTGGTTTAAATCTTTAACCGGTCTGCTATAAAGTATCTGATCATTAATCAATAAAATAAATCAACCAGTTAATCAGGTCCTACTTAAGTGCCTCAGTTTCACCTAGGCAGGAAGGATTAAAATGCTGACAGAAACCAAGCGGTCAAATAAAACGGGCTTTCTTTAGTTCAAGGGAGCATCGGCGTTTGGGACAAAGGATATTTTTAGGGAACCTGGAGTCAGGGGATCCCTGCAGCACCTCCCAGACCTCAGGAACTTTAAGATCTTGATTGAAAACATAAAGATGAGGTAGACCCGAGCAAAGCAGCGGGTCTCTGTAATAAATTAAGGACAGACGAAGTATTAGCGGCTCTCACCAGGAACTCCTCTGCAGAAGCGAGACTTGGGGTAAGGCTTGTTCTTGCAGTAGCGGTAGCTGAAAGACAGAAGACATGGTTCAGTGGCAGCCCTAAACCTCTGCTGACATGAGCATCAAAGTCTTTACACCCATTTGATATCCTCAGAAATATCCCTGAGGGAAAACCACAGCTGTTAGCATCCCGTTACCTAAAGAACCCTTTGGTGAAACATGGTGGTGGCGGGCAAGCAGGACAGTCTGCCTGTGATCCTGAATGGAGGACACCAACCAAAGCAGCCTGCTAAAACTGGTGTAAGGCAGTGGTTCCCATTATAATGGTGCTCAGGGACCCTGGAGGTTTTAGATACGTCTCTGTTTCAGCTCTTCTCAAACCAGGACTGCTGCTCTTCTACAGTTAAGCTCTACAGAAGCCTGTTAATCATCTGGAACCAGCGGGATGGGTCCCTGAGGGCCGGTCTAATGGAACACATTTAAACGCTGTAGAAAGGTCTAGTCAAAGCCCAGAAGTGAATCCCACTGAATAGACTTCAGACTTTAGGTTAACTGCTGTTCTTCAGGGAAAAAACAATCCAGTCTGATCCATTATGGCACTTCTTATAAGATATAAAAGCTTTATTAGCTCAGATAATGTTAGCTTCACACTGACCGTCCCTTTCATGTCCAGGATTTATGCTAACATGCATGGAGGGCTGTGAATACTTCTGCAGGCTAGTTGATTCTGATAATGCATGAGACCTGCTGACATATAGAGACATGTAAACCTGCATAAGGTGGGAAATATTTACAAGTTTAACTTCACGTGGAAATTTAATTAAAATACTTTTAACTGAAGCTGTTCATCCTGTTAATAAGCGATATAAAATTATCAAACTAATAAAGATTAAGAACTTCTCGTTCCCTCATAAGGCTATGCTAATGCTAAATTCCAGTTAGCCAGCTTTAGCTTAAGGCCTCGGACTGAATTAAAGATTCAAACCGGCGGCAGCTGCTCCTAAAGCCGCCGGCGGAAGGTTAGGAGGCCCGCCGGAGGGCCGGTCTCTCCGCGGTGAGGCCGGTCTCTCTCCTCCCCCCCGAGGCCGGTCTCTCCGCGTGCAGCAGCCTCCCAGCCAGCAGCCATTTTCCCCCTGAACTCCGCCTGATGTTAGGAAGCAGTCAGAAACTCACCAGCGAGCAGGTCGGCGGCCCATGGTGGCGATCTGTGATTAATAAAAAAACAACCAGTTACTTTGATTCAATCTAAACCCACTTTTAACTAATAGAACATTAAATATGTCGGTTAAAGCGGCAGAGCCAGAGAACGTGCTGCCGCCACGGACTCACCTAATGGAGGAAAGGAAGTAGAAACTACTTCCGCTACGTCATAAGAACGGAGGGCTGATGGGTCGCATTTTATTTTCTTTATTTGGAAGATATTTTAGGGTTTTGAAGGTGTTTTTAGCATAAAACTATTTTACACAAAGATTTTATTATTTTATATAAAATGTGCTTAAATTGATTAAATAGGAAAATAGGAACTGGAAGAGCAAGTGCGCCCTCTATTGGCAAGTTAATTCAGTAAACGTATAGGCTAAATAAAACACAAACTATTCTTAATAATATTTGCACTACTATTACTTCTAAAATGTATAATTTATTTTTTTAAATTCTTAAAATTTGGAGTTTCTAATAATGATCTATAATGTGATTTGGTGTAAAATTGTAAATTTCAAAGACAGAATTTGACTTGCAACAGCAGGAGAAGGTAAACAGATATAATGATGAGAGCACAGAGCTCATAGCCTCTGAATTAATGTAAATAGAAATATAAACCCCTTATTATTCCCCAATGGATCAACTATTATGAATGACAAAGCTCATTTAATATCTTTCTTTCTTTCTTTCTTTCTTCTTGTTTAATGGCGGTTGACAAGCAACTTATTGGTGTGCATTACCGCCACCTACTGGTAAGGAGTGTGGATCAGGACGCAACCTTAAAAAAAAAAAAAAAAAAAAAAAACTAAATCCTTTCTATCAGTTTAGTTTTCTTAAGAAATCTTAATAAATGACGTAAATATTCAGAAGAGGAGCAATATCCCAACATATCTGATATTTTTAATTGTAACTTATTCTTTAGAAGTCGATATTCTAATTTCCTTCTCTCCTCAGAGTACTTTGGACAAAACAACAAAACATGTTCTACTGTCTCTTCTTGAAAACAAAATTCACAATTTCCTGATGGATGTCTTCCCATTATAAATAATGTACTGTTTAAGCCTGTATGACCAAAACGTAACCTGGATATGATATTATCTTCTTTTCTACTTCTTCCTGTTCCCCTCATTACCCCAACTTTCCTTTGAATGCTATAAAGCCATCTACCAGTTCTTTCCTCCTCCCACTGCTTCTGCCATCTTTCCTTAACCTTTTGTTTTATAATAGATTTTATCTCCTCTTTACTAAATGGAATCAGTATCTCAATGCAACTGTTTTTTGAAGCTTGTTTTGCATATCTGTCTGCCAATTCATTTCCTATTACTCCTATATGAGATGGAACCCATGTAAAAAGGACAATTAATCCCATGGTCTGAATTCTATAAAGTATTAACTGAATCTCCAATAGAAGGTCTGGTCTACTATTGGAATGATTATTTTTAATTGAATATAATGATGAGCTTGAATCAGAGCAAATTAAACTTCTTAGAGGACGAACATCTTCATTCCAACTCAAAGCCAAAATAATTCCCATAATTTCCCCTGTAAACACTGATACGTCATCAGAAATCCTCTTACATTTTTTAATATTAAATTCTGGGACGATAAATGACACCCCATTGTTGTTACTTAGGCTTTTAGATGCATCTGTATACACTTGAACATAACCAAAATATTTATTTTCTATATATGATTGGACTGAGCAAGATTCTGAAAAATTTCCTTTTTCCCTCTTCTTCAACAATGATAAGTCCACAATGATTTCATTAAATAGAGATGGATGAACCAGTGGCAGAGGAACTGTATCACTCATTTTTATGGATGATAACTGAAAATTTTTAACATCATTTTCTATCTCCCAACCAAAGGATTTTAAAGTCTTTTTCCCTTTTCCCAACTAGGTTTTAAATTTCTTGACATGGATGGTTTTTATAATGTCATTTAATATCAAGCTGTAAAGCAGAGTATAAAGGAATTATCATACAGCATATTCGGGTAAAAATTTATTATTCTAATTAAATAGAAGACAGCAGCCTATTCACGGAGCAATGTTAAAATGCAGTATGTAGGACTGCCCTGACAAACACTCATGGAGAAGCTAAAAATTGCAAATGGACTCTAAAATCTGAGATACAGCCTAACTCACTCCTTATGGGAACAAGTCAAAATTTGTAAAGACATTAAATTCATTGGGAGCCACAGAGATTATAAAGTGTAGCAGTAGCTGAGAAGAAGGATCTGAGATTGTGCTTTTTTGAGCAGCTATCAAAGCATCTACACTTTAATTTGTCATTGAAGGAGCTCTTTGAAAGTGCTTGATGTGTGAGACAAGAGACACAGTCCATCAGTTATGCTCTGTTTATCACAGACCCTCTGTCTCCAACCAACTGTCCAGAGGAGATCCTCCTAATGAGATCATCCAACTGCTTTCTCTCAGCTGCAGATAACTCTAGCTCAGCCTAACGTTAGCAGAGAGCCAAAAGCAGAGGTTGTTCACAGGCACTAGTTCTGCTAATCTAACACAAACCTGTACCTGACAGCTTTCACAGCTGTGAGTGGGACTGCTAGTTAAGGGTTAGTGGTTAGGGCGCGGTTGGGGATTGGGCCTACATCCTTCACCTTTTGACTTAAAACATCATCTGGCAGTAAAATGAAAAGCATCATCAGCTGTCAGGATGTGTGAGATGTTGTAACTGGACCATTAGAGGGCAGCATTGCCCCAGGTATGGAGTGTGCAGCTCCAGTAGAGAAGCAATGAGCTCACATCTTCAGTCCAGTAAATGAAAGGCAAATGTTTCCAGGAACATGAGGAAAAATATCCTCCTCTTCTGAACAACAGCATCATTCGTCACCTGATTCCTGAGGAACCATCTGAAGGATGCGCCTCAGCAGCTCTAGCATCACTTTCAGGGTCTTTGTATTTTGCTGGTGTTTGAGGAGTTTAAAAGCGCCAGGCCATGTAGGGCAACCTGTGAGAGCCTCAAACACAAAGCCGATTAGTCACACAGGAAGGCCGTCTGAACTTTGGCTGGGATTCCTGTACAGCTTCATGTGAAGGTCAGCTGTCAGCTTCCTATCTTCTCCGCCTTTGCTGTTTTGACTGTTTCTCCTAAAGACGTTTCCTGTCTCAGAGCCTGAAGGCCAGCACAGGCCGTGACTTCATGGAAAAGAACACGAACCAAAAAAGGTCAGAGGATACTCATTCTGCTGAACCATGACAGAGATGAGCTCACAGTTATAAACACAACATGGAGACAGAAGAAGGCCTCTGGTCTCTGACACAGCACTGAGGGGAAAACGTCCCATTCTAGTCTCTAACACAGCACTGAGGGGAAAACGTCCCATTCTAGTCTCTGACACAGCGCTGAGGGGAAAACGTCCCATTCTAGTCTCTAACATAGTGCTGAGGGGAAAACGTCCCATTCTAGTCTCTAACACAGCACTGAGGGGAAAACGTCCCATTCTAGTCTCTGACACAGCGCTGAGGGGAAAACGTCCCATTCTAGTCTAACACAGCACTGAGGGGAAAACGTCCCATTCTAGTCTCTGACACAGCGCTGAGGGGTAAACATCCCATTCTACTCTATAACATAGTGCTGAGGGGAAAACGTCCCATTCTACTCTATAACATAGTGCTGAGGGGAAAACGTCCCATTCTAGTCTCTGACACAGCGCTGAGGGGAAAACGTCCCATTCTAGTCTCTGACACAGCGCTGAGGGGAAAACGTCCCATTCTAGTGTCTAACATAGCACTGAAGAGAAAACATCCCACTCTACTCTGTGAAAAAGGCTGCCTGACAGTTTGATGTGTTGAGCCCTTTAAGGGGCGGGGCTTAGGGCACCGCTGTGTAGCATGTAGATGAGGAAGGTGAGAGAAGGAAAAAGGAGCAATGGAGTTTACCGTTCTCAGTTTGTGGATTCTGTCCTGCTGTTGCAGTTTGTTGTCACCTTCCTTTTGATGTGTGTGCGTGAAATGCAAGTAAGTAATGTCAGAAGTCAGTGACATTGTTTGTTTAATGAAGTATTTCAGTTTGCTTCTAGTTTATGACATGTTTTATTTATGTGCACACTTAAGAGTTAAATAATGTGGTTTGCTTATTCATGCGGTGTATTTAGTTAGAAAAGAGATGTTTGTACTAATATTGCAGTTTATAATGTGAGATATCAGTTTAGTTATTTGTTAAGAATTATTCAGACAGTGATATTATATTTTTGTTGTCTTTCTAGAAAAACCATACACATTGATATGGAAATTAATGAATAAACTGCAAGGACAAGTTTGACCTATTGGAGTACGACTCTGCTTTCTTGGGAGTTCTAACCGGACTCACCACAGCGATCTGAACTTTCCTACTAGCAATTAAAGTCCCTATTTTTCATTGGTCCTTCGAGCCGGATCGCAGATTGCTGTTTAAAGATACAGAACCCAGAGTCAGAGACCATGGACACTCGACCCAAAAGGCGAACGTCAGTTCCTTCCTACCTATAAGATTATGACCTAAGTGGAGCTGGAGCTCAGAGTAGATTCCGAACAGCAACTGCAGGGGAATTTTCAGTGGAGAAAATGGCACAAGAACGTCCAATTATCAGATCTCCATCACCGCCCATTAGCCAGAGCTTCGACTCGATGAACACGGAGGATGATGAGGAGCAAGAACGAGAGCTTTGTCAATCTATGGAGCAAGTCACCGGGAAGCAGCAGACCAACCAAATTCCTGAGTTTAGTGCTGCTCTCCAAGAGATGCGCCAAGAAAATGCTGAGCTTCGTAAACAGTTTCAGAGCCTGATGGTTGCTATACAGTCCCAGCCAGCATCCCATCAGCCTCTGTTCCCACCTCCTCCATCTCAAAGTGTTTATAGTGGTGGTTATGGACATTACCAACCCCCTACCAATACTCCAGCATACCAGCAGCTGCACTATCCAACATACAGCTCACAAGGAAAACTGCGATCAGATTTAACTAAATCTAGATTTTCTCAAACATCCGGTGGTTTGCCTCATAGCCCATACTACGCAGACACACCGCAGCAGTGCACATTTTCCTATCCACAGAGAAATTCTTCATTCTACCAAGCCCCTAGCTGTAAT